>NW_010117467.1:21019-37710 GCF_000699245.1 Pterocles gutturalis
TGAACCTAAAAAGTGAGAGCCGATCTTTATTCGCAACATGGCATCTGATACTGATAACTAATTTATCTGTATTTTATATTTACTACTTAAGATGTTTTAATACTTATTATTTTATGCTTAAAAGATTTTTTTAAACTTAAATTGTAATTATTTTTTTAAGGTTCATGGTGATAGCCGAGAACACCAAACAAGTACTGTGGATTCCACACAGACCCAACAAACAATTTCAAACAGATAATTTTCAAGGAGTTTGGCTGAGTAGGTCTGCAAGAGATGGACAACATACATTTCTCCACATGGAAGATGCTGCAACACTCTGGCAATCTGCTAACGCTGGGTTTCCACTTCCCTTGAGTTTGTGGATTCTCATTCACATTGACCAGACAGCTGTGACAACTGCCTCCCAGTCCTGCCCACGACCCTGCCCCTCTCTGCTGGAGCCATTTGCCCAGTCAGCACAAAGGAATATCCTCATCTTGCAGCCATTCCAGTTCATCACACATTCCCTACATTGGTCATTTAAGTTAAGACATGGGTTTTGCAGTTCATTCTTGTTTGTTCTTCTGACAAAGATACTGACCTGCAAACTGTCAGAGATGGTTCTCCCCAACTTTTATTCCACTGGAAAAAAGTGCCTTTTCCAGAGAAATACATAAATATATTTTAGGATGAAAACTCCTAAACTGATACCTGATTAGCACTGGAGTAGCTACAAAAGAAGGCAGAGATAGTGACATCAAATAAAAGGGAAAAGAAACACCCCCAAATTTTTCCACATTAAATGTATGATTTTCACTAAAAAGATTTTTCCAATCTAATGTCTTGGGACACAGTTCATATAAAAATCTACAGTACTCTGATTCACATAATTTTTTTAAAAATCATATTTTTATTGAGAATGCAAATCAGACATCTGAAGTGAAATGTTATTCTCTCCTCTCTCTTCTACTTTTTTCCAGTGCCCTTGCACAGTAGGCTCTTGTTTCCCAGATTTGGTGATTCACAACATGCCAATATTTCATTAGTCTTCCATGCTAGACAAAAGGCATGAAACAATAATGCTTGCTGAATCCAATAGCTGAAAACTAAGTGATTAGTGTGACAAGGCTGAAGGGTAGAGATTGAATCCAAAAAACCCAGACCCAAAATATCCTACCTTGCTAGATATTTATGTTTAAAAATATCCTAAGTTTTTCTCTTGAAGCCAAATTTGCTGAAAAAGCCACAGTTAAGGATCTTTCCTTTACAAAAACTAAAATTCTAAACTAACAATTTTTACAGCACTCAGAGAACTATTCTGTCATGCTTTCTTGCTAGGAATTTTGCAGTTGTTTATAAGCACATTTTCGCTAAAAGCATAAAGGAGTGCAAGCCCCATTTCATATAAAAACCCCATCCAATATATTTTTTATCCTTTTAAAGACAATACATTATCTATTTCTTTTAAATACAGTGCAGTAATCCACTTTTTATAAAGCAACCCCTCTCCCCCTGCTCTATTTACAAGATGCATACTCGGATAGCAAAGCTATTTAAGGAGGTCTGTAAAAAATAGGACTGTACAACTGTGTTCTAGGAGTGAGAAGTTTCACAGCATATTACTTTTTTACATTACCTTCTTCACTACTGCTTGAAACTTATACAATTGACAGCCTTCTCTTATTAAGCAGAAGGTGGAACTTGGTTAATATTTTATAATTCTGCCTGTTAAACGTGGCTATGATGAACTTTCCAAAACTGACAATGAGACTAACACCATCTCCTAAAAATGACAAATTTCATCTTAATGTGTCACAAATCAATTCTCTTATGTAAGACCTAATCACTATCTTCAAAGCTTTGTAAATGGTTTTCATCAACCCTGCCCCACATACTTTTCAAATCACAGCTTTAGAGTAATATATTTAACTCTTCTCAGAATAAGAAAAATCAAATCCTGCCAAGGATGGAATCCAGAGCACACTGATAACCAACTCAGCTTTCTGCGTAACAGGAGCTACCTTAGGCCAAGATCCCAGGTGTCTCCATCCCCATGTTCAGCTGCTGTCCCTACAGCACACTCCATTTTCCATGCTCCGCCTCACTCTCTAACCCGCTACAGCTGCTATCTGGAAGCCACTGACAGCAGAGTTGTGAAGCTGCAACCCATGAAGATTTCAAAACTTTTCTTAAATCCTGGCATTTTGAGACAATACGCCTGACTAACCAAGAGAAGAACTCACCCATGACTCTGAGGAAATTCAACCTCACCAACTTCTCCCCACGTTTGGTAAGATTTCTGTCTCTTTTACATTAGCATCAAACCCATAACACATCAATACAGTAGTATGAATCGCCTCTCTAAAAATAAACCTGCTGAAACCATCACTGAACAAAACCCAGGAAGACAGAAGAACTGGCTACTAACTCTCAAGACCAGTCTAAAAATCTTTAAAAACAACCCTGGAGGGAAGGGCTGCCACTCCACTCATGCAAGCATCAATCTCTCACTTCTCTGTCTACTACAAAAATGAAGATCTAAATTTTTAATATATTTTTTTCTCCCTAAGAACACAGAGGAACTTAATTATTTGTTGCAAGCAAACCACTTTCTACAGACACATAGCCATTTTGAATGTATAAAGATGTTTACAAACTCCTCATGAAGCAAAAGAACAAACTCCTTTTGATGGGGGGAACAAAAAGGCACAAAAAGGAGGCAGCCGCCAGGAGGCTGAGTCACAAAGGAGCACAAAAAGACAGTACAATAGGCGTACCCACAAACATACACACATACATGTGCTTGCCAGAGCAAGTTTCTAATCCTGGAACAAAATGTCTGATTTTGATGGTGTGTTTTCTTAAACCAGAAGTACACAAGGACACTAATCCCACAAGGATACGTGACACACTACACATACATACCTACTTTCTTTGACATCAGATGACTTCAAAGTCAAGTCACTGTTTGAATTGGTTTATGCTAGGGCAAGCACCTTGGCAACTCAGACACGGTAAGAATTTATCAAAAAAGTAATTGCTGCCATTGTATCATCTGGGCAAGTAGTGAAATGACTGCATCAGGATAACAGCAGGGCCCGACTGTATTTGTTAGCAAAAATACAGAGAAATGGAATTCTACAATTTAGCAAGAACCTTTCTCTTTCTTCCATGTATTTGCAGCATACGACATTTCAGATCTATAAGGAAAAAATATTCATAACACAATGAAATACGGGAATGCTTAGTTTCTCCACGGACAAGTTAAAAAAATAAGTGCATGTAACATCCATCATTTAACGTGTGGAGCCTAATACTCTGAAATGCAAAGTCACTAAAAGAAACATCAGGGCCTTACATTTAAGCAAACTTATGTCAAATATACAAAACCTTGAAATTTTTTTAGGTCAAGGCCAATTTTTCTTTCTAAGAGTTGAAAAAACAGCAGCAAATATTTACTTTTTCACATATCTAAGGCAATTTGAAATTGTCATATAAAGACAATTATATAGAAGACATATATTTTCCTTATCCACTGTCACTGTTCATGTCTCTGTGTATCCAAATGCCCTGAAGTTACCATTTGAAGTACAAAAGAAAAGAGCAGAAGATAAAAAAAAAAACACAGTAATTCAGGCTATAGGTATATTTAATATTTTTTTCTTTTAATTTCCAAGGGAAAGATTACTATGTTTTGTAAAGTATACACTTATGACCAGATTTGACAAAGCAAAAAAAATGCCAGACCTTCAACACTGCAGCTATAATTCTGTATTTGGAGTCATAGCCAGTTAGATGTCTAAATATGTGCATCTTCTGAACATGCAATAAACTGCAAATATTTACAAAACTGTATTTGCAGATGGTGGGCTTCAGACCCTTCTACAAATTCTGGCCTTGAGCCATAAAATCTTAAAAGTAGACCATATATTTTGACAAAATGCCTCACAGTTTGACTCTAACATGCTAAGAAAACAGTGACCTGAAACTGTAAGGAACAAAAAAAATAAAGACAGACACACATGAAACAGTAAGAGAAAAATCTATACTTAGAGGGGAAATATCAATTATACTATAACCTTACACATTAAAATCTGAGAGATAAAGTGAATGCGAGTGTTTTGTATCATCAAAGTAGAATGGGTCATTACCTTAAAGTATTTCTACACTGCTCTCTGCATAATGCAACTTATGTGCTAGAAATTAAGGAAATGGCAAAGGTTCACCATACCTGCTCTACTGTTTTTTCGGAACCTGCATATATGTCTGCCTTTTTTTTTTTTTTTTTTTTTGGTAACAGGAATAGAATACTAAGAAGACTATTTATTTTTGTGAAAAAACAATTATGTGGCAACCATTTAGAAACTTATATTAATGTATATGGAGTAGAAAACCAGACTAAATATTTGCTCAGGTCTAATTCAATCCCCATTCACATTAAGTGTAACTTTCAGAAAACTTATTAGGAATACAATGGGATCCATATACAGCTTTCAGCTGTAAAAGCTTGTTAATAGACAATAAAGAGGCATTTGAAGGACTACTACACTGCATTCATTACACTGCACTTGAAAGTATCTATCTGTTTTCTGGCTCAAGGAAAAAGAAAGCCAAATCCTCACATCAAAAGGCCACTTGTAATTCAGTACAAACACATTTTACCTGCATGTATATCCACTACAATGTGTACTTATTATTTTATTGCAGTATGGATGAGATGACCTTCATAGGATAAAAGACAAATCAATATGATGGGCACAGCACAGATTGGAGTAGATCAATTTATGAATAAATCACAGTTTGAAAATCTCTCATGACCACTGCAATGAAAAAAATCTAAACGGGGAAAGAAATGGGGGAGAAAATGCAATTCACATTATCAATGAATACATGGCTGAACTATCATGCACATTGTTTTTAAACCCAAGTTCATCAACTTATTCATGTGACTGGCTGTCAGCAGTAGGTACTAATTTTATAGCAGTGAATGTCTCAATATTGGGATCTCCTGAAAGGTGAAGAACCATCAGTCAGGTGAACTGTTGGTTTCCCAAGTACTAAAGCCACAGGAACAGCAGCACAGAAGCAGGTCTCTGAATCTACAAAGAACCAATTAGAGCAGACTAATGAGCTACATATATGTTTTAGTTTCCACCTCCCCATTTAGTGTGAGAATTATTGGCTTCAGGGATGGGCAGACAGGTGTTTTTCACATTTGAATTATGTTTGAAATATATTTTGAGAAACATTACTATATTCACACTTAGGGAAATGTAAGGGTATAGTTTACTATTCTTTCCCTGTAACATTTATGTCTATTTGGAAGTATTATCAATAACAACCTATAAAAAGCTTCTGGTATGGTAGTAAGGCTGTGCTTGTCCTGAAGCAAGTACATTTGTTTTTTACAGTCTGGTTCAAGATGGCTTCAACTCCATAACTACAAGAAAGTGCCTGTAATGTTACACTTTAATTAATGTATATTGTTATAGTTGAGAATAGTGAGAAAATGTACTCTAAGTAACTAAAAGACAACACTGTTTGCACAGTAAGCATATGTAAAGTTAAAACTTTGGACAAGTTTGAGAGTTACACGTCATTATGACTGGGGTACGTTCAGTTGGTCTACACTGGCACACAAGTAGTTCAGTTTCTAACCCAGTGTCTAGTCTGATAAAACTCAAAACCATGGAATACATGAACTTCCATTTCTGCACACTGGAAATGCAAAACACACTGATCTACTACTTCTCTCACCTCCCTCCCAAAGCTATTTGATGCAGTGGATAAACAGACGTAACAGTAGACAGATGCGTACTATAGGATGGTAGCAACAACTTTAACTGCCTGATTTTCTAATTTCAAAAAGTGTTCAAATATACTCATACATATAGATCCATACTATATAAGGAGTGCACAACACAAAGCAGACCTGTTTACCACTTAGGGAAGCAAGAGTAAAATCACAACCCTGCAGAAGACATCACTTTAGTCTCAAATACCAACACTGGATTATAAAGAATCATACAATAGATTCTGAACTGTTTCAAGCTTTATGTCCCTTTCTAGTTTTTTTCTAGTTTTTTTTTCTAGTTTCACTAGAAAAGCAACATCGTTAAAACAAGACAACCAAAATCAAGAAAAAGATCTGCTGAAAGCAGAAGCTTAAATGTCAAGCTCCGACTCTAAGTGTCCAGTGTTGGAATCACTGAAACTAGCCACACAGTTAAAAGACAGGCCTCTGCTGGATGAGGGCACAAGTCTACAGCTATACATCCAAATAACTGGCACCTTTTCCTCAAGTATTAGGAACCTAGAAGCACTCACTGAACTCATGCCTGGTCACAGAAGATACTCTTTACAATAGAGTACTTATAGGTATGCACTAGAAGCTGCTAGACACTACTCCCTTTAAAAAAACTGGATTTATTCATAATTTGAAATTAATTTTTCCATCTTAAAATACGTATCTAATGATACATTTCATCCTTTTTATATACATATGTACATATTTGAGCCATGGAAACCGGGAATAGAACTACATTTAGAAGTTTTTAAATAAAATTTTATAAGTATCTATGGAATGGGGATATTTATAGTATAACACATCATAACCATATGGCCAGAATAACCAGTAACATACAAGTTCTTAATGCTAGTTATCCTCTATAAGTCTATAGGCATTTTTGTATGTACTAGGCAGTGAGAAATGAATGTTTTTATTTCATAGACACAAAACTGAAGTCCTTTGGTTAGCTAGCCTGAGAGTGAATTACACATTTAGTCAAAAGCATCTCGGCCAATATTGCAATGTCAATACAGGTTCATATTTGAAGTTTTATGTTTTTTAATCAATTTTAATTTGTATATTTCATGTTGATAAGGAATAAAACAAAATAATTGTCTTATTCAAGTTTTATAACAGACAAACGGAACACAGAACTGTAAGGGAAATGGAGGTCATCAGTCCAGCACTCTGACCACAGGCAGAGTTCAAACATACCAAAATGCCTCTTGGCTAATGTTTGTCTAACCTATTATTTAAAACCTGCTAGGATGGAAAATCTAGTGTCTTCTCAGATGATCTGTTTTCCTAGCTACATTGTTTTTGTTATATTCATTACACAAACAAACAAACAAACAAACATTACCTGCTTTTCACAGGTGATGAAACAGACAAGATAGTGACGTGACTTGCTTGACCTCACACATAAGAACGGTAGATACAGGAATCTAACAGGTTATTCTCAAACTAGCTCATTGTATTACACTGTACTGTACAATCTTCATCCTGAAACATTCTAAGGTCCCTTGCATATATGGGTTGCTCATATCCACCACCAATTTACAGTCATCTTTGGGGTGTAACATAGCAAGTGTTTAGAAAAGGTTGAATGTTGCTTTCTGCGACAGAAGAAAAAGCTTAGTCTATGGAATCTGGAGGAAAACAAAATATAAGTAGGAAAACATAACAACTCCAGTATGGAATTTAATCAAACAGTAGAGATGACCAACAATCTCTAAAGCTACAGTACTCTTGTTAATCTAAAGGATTAAAAAAATAACAGTAATCTGAAAAAGTTCTCTAAGTGCTCTTAACACAATGTATATTGAGAGAATTGGCACCAACTCAGAAACTACTATCATCAGTTTAAGTGCCACCTCAATTGCTTCAATATCTGCAGCATTCTTGGATTTTCACAAAAAGAGGCTCAGTTCTGTTTAGCTTGTGATACACATCTAGCTTATACCCAGGAGTGGGATACTAGTAGCTTCACTGCTTTAACACATTTAGTGTGTAGTTAGGCAACATAAAAGAAAGCAAACTATAAATAAAGAGGTACATAAGTTCTTAAACTAGAACCAGAGGGGAGAGAAGAGATGGGACTTGCCTTCAAGATGCTACTCCCCCTCTCCCCTATTTCAAGAGATTAATAAAGATATTACAAGGAAGGGAAGTGAGGGAAAGGGAGAAGTTTGTAAGGCAAAGGAAGGAAATTAAGTACCTGTAATTTGTCAGAGACAAAGCAGAAAGTTTTTGTGCACATGCGAACAGGTTATGCTGTTAGCACATTCCAGTGATAAGTTATATACATCAAGACTATAAAAAGTATATGGAAAAGACAAAAGCCTATTAGATCCCAGGAGCGAAAGGTAGAAGTTGATTGTGGGGTTTTCTCCCCGAGGGCGAGCAGAGTGTCAACAGTCTTTCGAATGTGACGAATATCCGACTGCAGGATGTCATACGGAGAGCAGAGGTCAGCCTATCCCGAAGGGCAGCCATTAGAACAGAAAAAAACAGTGCATAAAATTAAAAATACAAAAATAGAAAGATATTGATAAATAAATTATCACAATATTCTAGCATAAACATGTAGGAACAGTTTCTTCCAACTATTGCCTTAGTCACTAGACATCCCAGCTTTCTTTTCTTTCCACTATATACTGAAGCTATCATGTAATATCAGAATGTTAAGACAGAAGAGCTCAGGCCTTCAAATCCTTCAAAAATTATGTCCAGATTCACAAGGGTGAGGAGGTGCATATGATCCACTTATTCCAAGGAGATCTGCACACCTTTGTCCATCTGTGCCTTATTCAAATGTTTAAATGGAACCAGTTGTAAAGCCCATCTTATATAATAGCAAACAGTGGGTTAGAAAGCCGTTAAAAGCACAAGCAGCAGCAATATGAAGTCTCAAGAAAAAGTACTTAAAGAAATTGTTAGAAGTACACAAGATTCTCTACCATAACAATCTCAAACTTGATATTCAAATATCATCTTAAATGATACCCTGGGATGGAAACTGAAAAAGTCAATGTAGCACTAACTATACTTAATTTTAATAAGGTTTATAAACTGAAGAATTGGACACTAAATTCCTTAGGTAGCATTTTAAAGTTATTAGCAGGTTAGAGGCCCATATGTTTTTTTGAAAGTATCCATTACTTCATGTGGCAATTTACTCTAGACTACCTATACAAAATGAAGTGTAATATGTAAGAAATAATAGCAATACGCACACACAACATTTAACATTAAAATTAAACCAAGCAACAACTAGTACTTTCAATATGCAATCTGAGATATACCGTTTTATCTTGCAAATGAGGCCTTACTATCAACAAAGATAGTGAATACTTACTGAATATAATTATATGAAGTAAGAAAGAGATCCCCTGTTTCAGAGGAACACTAGTTTCTTTAGTAGCTTTTCAGTCTCATTTTTGTTTATGAGCTGAATGTACACCCAATAAATGAAGACAAGGAAGTTCAGATGTTTGTCTTCTGTTAGAGCAAAGTTTAAAGGTCTAGTTGGCAAGAAATTAAACTTTCAAATATTTAAAAGGCCCTTCTGTCCTGAAACGTGACTAGCGAACCTGTAAATCAGAACTGTCACTCATACACAAAGAAAAAAGTGACTTTTTTTTTTTTTTGGTTACCATGACTGGTTCTAGCTTTAACAGGAGTTAAAAGCTGAAAAAATTTAATTTTGTTACTTAGGCCAGCAGATACACAGAGGGGGAAAACCACCCTTCCTAGCAACAACACTGCTATTTTCACAGTAATTTTTCAGAATTTTTTCAGCTCAAAATTCTAGTACGATAATAAACCTCAATGCAATCATATTTGGCTTTTTCTAAAGGATGAAAACTCACAGAGAACAAAATGTGCTGATCTTGTTTAAAAATGGGATAGGACTAGTACTATACTCGAGAACCTCTATATCCACATACCACTTACCAGAGAAACTGGTTTTAGGGCAAATAAACCCCTTACAATTAACTCCTATGTAACATATTGCACTTTTACCAGAGACACCAATAAACCCAGCAAATGCTGGATTAGTTTGAAATTAGCATACAAGACTCAATTCCTGCTTGTTGCAAATATATCCCAAAAATAAGTAGCTAAGATGCATTGAACTTACATTTATAACAAAAAAATTGTCAGAAATTTAAAATAAGGCCTTTAAAAAAAAATTGTCCAAAAAACCCCCGAACTCCAAAAGACCAACAGTCCCTACTGCAGTCAAGTGGAAAATAAAGCAATTTCAGAGTTAGAGAATGAGAGCTGGTAATAGGTTGAATTTTTATGGAGACTGAAGAGCTCGCTAACCAGAGATTAACATACTAAGCAGTATACAGAGGAAGCCAAAACGTACAAAAACAGCCAACACATGCAGAAAAAACTTCCTATGGGAACTGCCATGCTGTTCTTTAGTGACATTCAGTGAAACCTGGCGAAGCTCAAGAAACGTATGATCATTTTTGCTTATTTTTGTGACTTCTGTGACAATGGATAATTTGGTGTTACATTCATATGTTATTAAGATAAAATGTTTATATTTTATGTATTTTAAACTCCTGTAATGTAAGTCTAGATTAAAAAAAATATAGCTTTTCAGTAATGGTGAATGTATTTCCACTTAAATTACCAGAATTGATGGTGTGAAATTAAAATACCAAACTGAAACACGACCTGATGAAAAAGTGAAAAAGCACTTGACCTCCACCAAAAGTATTGAAGACAACCAGCCAGCCACCCATCCATCGCAAGCACTGCCCTTCTCATTTAGGAGACTGAAATTATTACTAGTAAGAACTAAAAAGATATGTGTACTTAACCCTTACATTTATGGACTGACTTTTTATGTCTATGAAGCCACATGATTAAGTCATACAGCTGCCAAAATCGTGCATACAGAATAAACACCGTAAGACAGAAGTGGAACAACAAAAGCATAACCAGCTGTTTGTGTGTGCAAACCACCCTCAATTCTACATGCTCCTGCAGTGACTGTGAAAACAGACAGCATTCCAAAACCAACCTCCTCAAATTTTGACTGGTAAAAGAAGTCAAGAGTAAGTTTGCAGAAGCGCATGGAAGAATGAAATCTGTAGTGCATATGCACTACACTCAAAACACAAATGAAAGGAACCTCGGAATTATTCTGTCAGTGCTCTAATTGACAGCATACTGAACCACTTAACTCCATACTGCAGTCCAATAGTGTACATTACCAGGCCTAGAACGAAAAGGTGGAGAAAGGATTATCCTTGATAAAACTTACTGCTGCTCCATGGATGAAACTATGGAGAAGTAACTGATAATGTGAATTGATCTGAAAACAAGCATAAGTGGTACTAAAAATATACCTTGCATTAAACTGAGAAACACGATTACCAGCTGAACAACTAATAGGTGGATAGAAGATAAAACACTTGACACTCTCTGCTTGGTTGCTTCTTTTACTTTGTTCTACCAGTTGTACAATACAAAAGTCTCCTTTCTTTTTTTTCTGTTTGTTTTACTTAATTTGCAATTCCAACATTAACACAAACCATATTGATTTTTAGAATAATTCTGGCTGACTTTGCAACATGGTGGACCTAGTTTTCAGAGGAGGAGCTGAGATGCAGTAACAGTTCCTGTCTGCAGGACTCAAAAGTCACAGAAGTGGCACAGCTAAGCGTTTGTAATCTGAATCTTGATGACTTGAGATACAAAAAGCCATTTCTTACCATCACACTCCTTTCTGTTCTCTATGTGTACACCAAGTAACTGACTGAAAACTTGAGAGATATGGCAGAAGTCTGTCATTCCCACCCAAGAAATAACTCGTCCCACTAAATCGTGCTGTATCACTGCTGACATGCTGGAACACAAAAGCTGGATAAAGCTGCTGTAACAACTGTCTGTGAAAGATTTCATTTTATCACTACCTTTTATCAACAGAAATTACCATTCTAGTATTAATTGTGATAACTTAAGTCTATCTTTTTTTCAAGGTATATGAAGATTGACAATTAAGTGTGTCTGTGTATGTGGGGAAAGTCTTTGCAGGTTAAAATGGAAAAGTCTACTTCTTTGCAAGTGGTATGAATACTGATTCTAATGTGGCAACTGACAAGTTGACAAAATGTATATGAATATTTTAGTGTTTATTTACATATATTGTTATTGGTTTTATGAAAGAGCAGTTGAAACCAAAATACTTACATAACTTTACATACATACTCATGTGATAATAATTCAGACTCCTGATCGTTTTTAATACCTCTGGGATGAGATGTCACTAAGAGTAAAACTCCATTAGAACTGGTACATTTGACACTTCAGAGGCCCCACTTGCACACAAAGAGAAGTAAATTTTTAAAAAGCTTTATTTTTTAAACCCAGAAAGTGTCAGAGGGTGGGTGCAAGACAGGTGGACTGGACAAGCATTATAGGTGGTGTAAGCAGCAGCTTCGTATGACATTAACTACCTACTTCAGTGAATGGCACCATCCAAGTGCTGCATGTCATTCTGAAAAATGCTGTGGCACAGGCACCCCCTACTTACCACACTACTGCCACTTCCTTATTTAATCTGTATCAGCCAAAAAGTAGGAGTGTTTGTCATTCTATCTCTATTACAGAGGAGATAAGGCAATTTGACAGTTTTTAGTTAACAGTGTAAAATAAAGTCTTTTGTGTTTTTCTAAGTGACAAAGTTTGTATCTTTTCTGTCATATACTTCCTGATGGGCATGGCAGACATTTTCTGAATCTTCAGGCTTTCAGATGCCTACCTGCCACCATCCCCTTCCCACATGAAACAAAAATTTTGTTTCGTTTTTGATCACTTACAAAGATCTCTGATGAGGCTCTACAGAATTGTCCTACAGTTCTCACACCTTTGATAGCCTACTGGTGTGGTGCAGTAGGAGCCTTGCTATTTAATTTCTTATTAAAGAGTCAGAACCATAAGCTTAAAACATCCCTTTTGCATATGATCCAGCATATCCCTTCTGCGTATGATCAGGAGCGCATATGTCCATTAACAGAAAGTGATTTCAACATGTCACTCGTACTAAAATTCTCATCTGGCAGGTAACAGTTTTCAGAATCATCTATATACCAGGTCTTTATAAGAGATGCTCACGTTCTTGATTTTTGTATTTGTGATTCTTTGGTCAAGATGCCAACTCCTGATACTTATTAGAACACATTTGGATATGGATGCCAATTGCATTTTTCTACACTTGGATGAAGTTTCCCAGGATCATTCTGGGGAAAGCAATTTTGACCCAAGAATTGAATGCTGAAGGCCACAGAAGTTGGAGACCATGCACATCAGCACAACGTAGTACTTAGCTATTTTCTTGTTTTCATTTTACACGATTTGACAGGATATTATTCTAAACCTGTGGAGTTCAAGAAATAGCATGTACTCTAGTCCATTCCATAAATAACCGAAAACAAACCAACAGCAACTATGAAAATTTAAAATCCTTAAAAAAAACCTATGCAGCAGAATTTCAAGTTAATTATCAGAAACTAAACATGGATGTAAGTATCACAGAAAAGCCTAATATCTATGAGTATTAGGATCCACAAGTGGAGCCTATCACTTTCCCATAAGATGCTTGATCTAAAAAAAAAAAAAAAAAAAGGAAATAATTCACTGCAGTCCTTTTACTGGTTTGTCCAGAGATAGTTAGGCAATGTGCAACTTATCAACCCAAGGCAGCATTAAACACACCATCTATAGTTCTTTAAAAACTTTGACACAGTTGACTGTCATACTTGCTATCATACAACTTTGCACTCCTCATACATGTCCCTCCAACACACAGTAAAGTTCTCTCATGTATCAGCTAGTTCCGCAACACGATGGATTTTCACAACACATGGCAAACATTTACATTTGCAAATTTCCAACAGCTAATCAAAAAGGTTATCATCAGAGTACTTAAAAAACCTATTGGAAATTTATAATTGCAAGCAATTCATTTAATGTTTAATTAAATTTCCTGTCAAGAGAGGTTAATGCTTATTTAGATTCATAAGGATGGTTAGTTTATAAATCAGATTGGTAAGATCTGGCCTTGTGCTTGCAGCTCTGTGCAACTCTGCAACAAATACACTTCAGTAAGATTAAAAAATCCTTAAAAATTCTACCCTAACTGCAATGGAAGCATTAAAGAAGAGGGGTAATATATAAAAATGTCTGTTCACAGAAAACAAACAGATATTTTTCCAGAACACTTACCTATAGAAATACAAAATAAAAAAACTGAAGAGTAAAGGCTTAGCTTACCCATCTGTAATACAGCACTGCAAGGATCTCTGTAAATATTTCTGTTCTATCTCCCTTTTTGAAAGATCTCTTGACAACAATGAATAAAGCTCTTGGCCTTTACTTTCCCACTGGGCTACATCCAGAAAAACCTGACTTGTATTCTAATTCACTGAATAATTTATGATGCACCAGAAAACAATGAATTTTGTGGCAGCTTAACAAACACTCCATGTCTACAAGCTCACAGCACTGAGATTTTTATCTTCTTTGAAGTGAAATTTTACCTTTAATATGAAATCATTCTAATATAAATAACATAATTACAAGAACTAAATCAACTACTACAACTTAGAGACTAAACCCATTACACTGAATTTTCAAATGAAATTTATGATGAACCATTCATTGGAGCTGTAAGATAAAGTCTCCCCCTCAAAATTCCTACAAATAGCAAAATTTATGTTACTTTTGCTGTCCTCCAAATCAAGTACTAAAGCATAGATAAAATAAAAAGAATTCAAACTGGGATTCTTTCCCAATGTGAAATCTTTGCATTACCATCGCCTCCCCAATGGAGTCGTGGGGGGATATACACACAAAATATCCTTTTGTTTCAGCATTCTTGAAACACAGACTAAAAAGAACTTGGTCTTCAATATACTGTCATCCACAGGCAACAGTGAAAATACATCATGCAATTTTCTTGTTTTCAAATTAAAAAGACCTTGCATAAGACTTTTACCTTCTTTTGAGGGTCATGTTTTTGAAAGTAACTTCTTCTCAGTAGGCATTTCTAGACCATAAGCAGTCTGAAATACTCCCAATGAAACTCCAGAATTCATTGCATTAGTTATAAAGATATTTTTCCTTACTAATATGAGAATAAATTACATGATGAATGCTGCCATTCTTAAATGAAAAGCAGAAAACATCAAGCACTGCAGTTTCCCTATTTCAAACTTAATTCCTTATTATTATTAATTCCAAATTAATTTCCTTATTTCCAACTGGAACACTTATATCTACATTATAGAAACTTACTCATAGGTACTTTCCATACTTAACACACAGACAATGGTTTTCTTCGCATCACTGCAGAAATGTTTCAGTACAAGAGATGAGTGTGTTATTAGTCACTTTTACAATGCATACAACAGAGTACTTAATAGTGCAAAAAAAGAAAAATCAATAATTAAAATAAATGAAGTCCACATTCTAAAGGCACTAGGTAAAAATGCAGTTATGTTGTATAACGAAAAAAATTACTGAACTTGTGCCTAATTACATATTACCAAATTACCATATTCCTTATTTATTTTACACAGCAAAGACAAGGCAGTATTGGGGATAATAATGAATTACTAACTTAAGACAAAAGTTGCAATTTAAGTGCTATGACATGTGCCACTTAAATACACTAAAGTAGTATTAAATCACATTGTTTAGATCAATTTTTTAAATTATATATCTTTATTGCTGAAAAACTGTAGTTCATAAAGTTATCCTTCAGCTTTAAAGTAATTAATGTGTTTTGCATTTTTGATCACCTAAAATGACAGACTTAATTTAATTACCTCTGGTATCCCCAGTTTTCTACATGCATCCAAAAAGTTTTCCACATTTCTCCTGCACTTCGCCATGCTAAGTTTAGGCTGTAAAAACAATAAAAAAATAGTTTATGGCAAAAGTCAAAAACATTCATTCAGTCAAATCACCTCTTGCATTACTCTTGTAGTGATGCACCATTTCTGTATTTCTGCTCAACTTTTTTTCTACTACTCTAAAAACACTGTGACTACAAATACAATCTGAATACATAACTTGTGGATGCCATGTGCTTTTAATTTGTTCTTCAAGTAACCAGTACATTCAGATCTCTACTTGTTCACACTCAGCTTGTGAGGTTCTGAAACCTGCCTCTTATGAGGAGAGAGACCTGGTGACCCAGGATATAGAGACGGCTGAGGTTCTTAACAAGTTCTTTACCTCAGTCTTCACTGGCAAGAGCTCAAGCCACACTGCCCAAGTTGCAGAAGGCAAAGGCAGCGACTGGGAGAAGGAAGAACTGCCAGCTGTAGGAGAAGATCAGGTTCGAGACCATTTAAAGAACCTGAAGGTGCACAAGTCCATGGGACCTGATGAGATACATCCGCGGGTCCTGAGGGAACTGGCAGATGAAGTTGCCAAACCACTATCCATCATATTCGAGAAGTCGTGGCACTCTGGTGAAGTTCCCACAGACTGGAAAAGGGGAAACATAACCCCCCTTTTTAAAAAAAGGAAATAAGGAAGACCCGGGAAACTACAGGCCAGTCAGTCTCACCTCTGTGCCTGGCAAGATCATGGAGCAAATCCTCCTGGAATCTATGCTAAGGCACATGGAAAACAAGCAGGTGATTGGTGACAACCAACACAGCTTTACCAAGGGAAAATCACGCCTGACAAATTTGGTGGCCTTCTATGACAGGGCCACAGCGCTGGTGGATAGAGGAAGGGCAACTGACATCATCTACCTGGACTTGTGCAAAGCCTTTGACACAGTCCCACATGACATCTTTGTCTCTCTAAGCTGGAGGGACATGGATTTGACAGAAGGACCACTCGCTGGATAAAAAAATTGGCTAGACGGCTGCACTCAAAGAGT
>NW_010117468.1:0-10678 GCF_000699245.1 Pterocles gutturalis
GGGTTAAACCACAACAGCACTACCTGATATTGCTCTCTATCACTTGTCCCCCCACAATGTTCTGAAAGTTGCTTGCATAAGCAGCTTTCCTGACCCTATATAAAAATGTAAGCCACTATCAGGTATTAGAAAGTTAATTAAAGTGTCTGTTTCTTTGCTGCCTTCTGCAAACTGCAAGTCATCTTGCTGAAAAATGGTCTCAGTGACTGAAAAACATAGATTCCACTGCCAAGGATCAAAATTTGTCTGTTGCTGCTCGTTGTGAAGTAATACAGAGGAATACAGAGTTTGTATTTCAGTAATGGTTAATTGTACAATAGTAAGAGGTCATGAATGGAATTGAAGACCGCAGGGGAATATTTTTCTTCTTTGTTCCAACTGCATCTGATGTCCAGGATGCTTTGCTTTATTTTCTTTTTTTCCTTCTTACTGATTAAACATCTCGGATATTGCTTGAAGGAACCTATTTGACTTACTGCCACTCTTTTTATTTCCTGAAATGAAACATGATGAGCATGAGGAAAACAGTGCAGGAAAGTAGACCATGAAAAAGAAGCACAAGGAATTAAAAGAGTAAAGGAGAAGATAAACATACACAGGCACAGAGTAGAGTTGAAAGAACGTGGAAAGTGAGAGAAAGAATAATCTAGAGCTAAAGAAAAGGAACAGAAAACCTAATCAGAGGGAAAGCTGAAAAGCTGTGAGTGACTGGGAAAAAAAGAACAGTTAGACACAGAGAAAGAAGCAAAGATGGTAACAGAAAGAAAACAATGGGAAATACAATGCTAATCCCAACATGACATTGTGGGGAGTGCTCCAAAACACATCCACATTCTGCTTGAAACATGAGTCCAGACCTCATGCTTGAGGACACTGCAGACACACTATCTGCTCAGACAGGTTTTTTTGGGGAGCCTTACAGCACACTGGAAGAGGAGGTGTGGGCCAACATCTCTTTGATCTGTCCTAGCCTTTCCCCATCCTGTATTTTATCTGATTTTGCAGTGAAGATCCAATGGCTGCCATAAGCCAAACAGGTCAAACATCAAAGCTTTTCTAGAAGAAACCTGACACTGAACCCTGGAAGATGAGATGTAATCACAGCAGGGAATGAGCACAAGGTACCTTCTGATAAAATGGCCATACAAGTGCTGATCTATTGGCAATGTGGACGTAGGAATATTTGTTCTAAAGAACTCCCAGCTCATGAAGTTTTAGCTCTCTCATCTATTATTGAAGTAAGAATAGCAATGGGGAAGTGAGTAAATATAGGAAAAACTGTCGTACCTGAAGTCTGTGATTTTTTTCCACTTTTTTGCTTCATTGTATTTGTCCTAAAAAAAAAAAAAAAAAAAAAAAAAAAAAGTAGTTCAGGACAAATCATGATGCCATTGGCAACAAACTGAGTAAAAAGTCTTACCCTAGTAATACTGTTATGTACCAGGATCAGTATTAAATGGGTGCTATTTTAATCTCTTTCTGCCTGCAGTAGAAACATGTGTTGCTAAATGATGTAGTAAGCCTTGTTTTGAAATACAAGCACACTAACACATAGAGAGATTTGAATGTTATCTACTGCTCTTATATATGACACATCTGAACATAGCACACACCTGA
This sequence comes from Pterocles gutturalis, assembly GCF_000699245.1. Classification (NCBI taxonomy): domain Eukaryota; kingdom Metazoa; phylum Chordata; class Aves; order Pterocliformes; family Pteroclidae; genus Pterocles; species Pterocles gutturalis. The sequence continues at coordinate 1,618 of NW_010117468.1, forward strand.
ACACGTCACTTAATACCTAGATGTGGCTTGAGAAGTGATTATGTTGAAGTCTTTTTCCTTGTTGTGATGCAGATGCTCATGTAAGTGGCAGAGTTTTAATTTCCTTCTGCCATCTAATTTTTTGCTTGCCTAGTTTGTGCAGTACCACCAACAAAGTCTGCTCCTTTTCTGCACAAGCCAGGACGGATATGGTAGTGAAAGAGACACAGAAAAGACAGATTTCTGGTGCCAGGACATGTTGCTGGTTTGGGCCAGAAAGGAAACTGGAGCCTGCCCCATGCTATGTGGTTCTCTCCTATACCGGGTGTCTAAATCAAACCTGCCTGTATGCAGATCCTTCAGCATTCATGGAGACCACTAGCATTTAAGTCACTGAACCTTCATGCACTTTCGCTTAATTGCCCATCTTTGTGAAACCAGGGGGTAGGAGGGTGGGTAGGGGGAATAGTCTTTGAAAAGCTTCTGAACATCTGAGAAATCAAATTCTGGATAGTTGGAAACCCCACCCTGTATTCTTCAGCTTCCTAATCCATTAAAGCATTAGGAAAATCACAGTAACCCTGAAAAGGTGTTGCAGTAATATATTTTCTGAAGACAAAAATATGACACATTTTACTTTCCAAAGTCAGCAGCAGAAACTAAGTGTTTTAGATTAGTTTTCCAAACATACCTACCTAGTCTTCTTCTTTTCTGTTCTTTTACTCTTTTTTGTATCCAGAGGATCTATATTCTTCGACTGCATGGTGGTTTCTTGCCTAGTTGGATTCAGGAAGCTGTGGAAGGCTTCCTCTTTCATCTTTTCTGGGACTCACTTTATCTGAGAGGGGAACTTGGTTGAAAGAGGTTTCTTTAATAACAACTTCTTCCTCCATTTTGGGGTTTGACACATCTTGTGGGTCATCCCTCTTGAAGGAAAAAGGAAAGATTAACAGATACCTAGCAACTGACATAAAAAAAGAGCTCTGCACAGAGCTGATCAGCACAGCTGGGACTTTGTGATAATTTCCTGTATAGTAGTCCCCTATATACTGAATGTTCTGCTATACAGTGGTGTCAGACAGACCATCCATAGGAAATGTGATATATTTATCTAGAAGAGAGACTACTGTTTTCCTACATTATCAGTCTGTTGGTGATTATTGGCCTACAGCTTTGGCTATGCAGTCTAGCAAGGGATAATAGGTCCTAAAGCTTCACCTCTGAGAGATGTTTGTGGCTTCACCTCCAAGTTCTCTGCTTCAGATTCATGTCCAGGACTCCTTTATCTCCAGGTTATTTTCCTCTTTTTGCTCATACTTGAAAGCTGAGAGAAGATCTTTGCTCTCCCTCCCATCCAGATTTTAAGATTGATCCCTACTAACATCTTTCTAAGCCTCCTGCTTTAAAGTAGCTGAGGCAGGGATACCTGTAAGTCTCCCATGTGCAGACAGCTTTTGGTCTAAACAGGAGGAGAGCAGGGAAGATGTAACAATGCAAAGGGAAATCCAAACTTAAAAACTGTCAGTAGAAAATAAAAGTCAATAGTGAGTGAAGGTATTGAAACACTGATGAACATGTGACTGGAAAAATAAGACATCTACTCTTTAAAGAAAAACTGATTCTAGGTCTGGAGCATGATTTTAGTATATTGGATTGCTAGTAATATCTGCTGTACACAGGTTATGTCCAGAAGGTTGTACAAGGATCTAGTCTTTGACATCAGATGAGAGAGAAAACAGAAAACCCAGAAGGTTGGCTATGTAGGGATAGTTGAAGCAGAAAAGTATCAATTAAGAAATTTTATAAATTCTATACTTACCTTCTCTTAACAACCAATGCATTCTTGATTTAACCAATATAGTCATGGGATGTGGCTGTGCAGATTTTTCAGACAAATCTGAGTCCTATATATCTGGAAATCTAATCTGAATGTGCACATTTTCCCCCTAGATTTTCTTCAGTCATCCCTTTACCTTATCACTGATGTTTCTTGAAAGAATAATCTCCCACAGTCCTCTCCTCTCTCCAAAATAACTTTTTTTTCTAGTCCACTTGTAATTTTTCTGCTGTACATACACAGAATTGTTCCTTCTCTCTGCTACCTATGCCAGAGGGTTGTCGAATTCAGTCAAAAAGAACTGTTTAAGAACATACTGACAGCTCTAAGGGAAAACAAAATACTGAACAATAAGTATTATGCTATTTGTTGGTTCACAAAAATTTATCAGGGCTGTGGTGTGCCTAGAATCCTCACTCCCATTGCCCTGAAATTCTGTAGGGAGTTTACAACAAGCCAGCTATTTTGATAAACTGTAGCTCCTTCAAAGCACACAAGAACTTGGACTTGAGAGATAGTAAGGAATATTGGCACAAGTGGTACTTTCTGATTGGTCATCTTGAACTTTCTGTATCTGTTTGCTAAAGACTTACTTTTTCTGGTGAGTTGTTTGGGCTGGGAGCTTGCTTGTGACACTTGCCAAAATCCTTGCATTTCACACTGACTTTGATATTGCTGGTATTTTCTGAGGTTTTCAGGAGAGAGATGAGCTGCAGCCAGAGGAGGAAGAGGTGTTGTTGCCCGTCTGGCGGGGCACAGAGCTCCAGGTAATAGGAACGGCCATTTACTAATTTTAACATGATCTGGTGATTATCTGTGCTGTGGACAGAGAGTTCCACAAACTTCAAGGGGAAGAGTCTGTAAAAAAAGGGGAAACATCATTAAGCACAAGTGGACATTCCTCCCAAAGAAGATACTGTGTCTGTCAGACCTACAGATAGAATAAGACTGAAAGTGGAAAACCTGCAATAGGAAGAAGCTGCTGAGTGGATTTGGACACTTCTTCTGTGCCTCTAGCTGACTATGGAAGAAATGGCAGGGAGCAGTGCACAGAGGGGGGGCAGATAAAATTGGCTTTTTTTTTTACAATGTCTTTATTCCACTGCCTTATTCCCTGACAATCCTGTACCCCCAATCTTCCTACCAGCTTCCTGCTTCTGATATATTTAGAAAAAAAGTATATTACTCATCATTTGTCTATATGCATGTGGGTAGTGTTGGCCTGAAGTGATGACTGGAGTGGGGCCTAAAGGTGTGTACTTAGGTGGTTCTCCTAACTTTACTGTGCTAGCGCTGGGGCGAGGAGTCAATGCGAATATGAGGTCTGCTAATAAACTGACCCTTAAAAGAATGAAAATGCTGTATGTAAATGGGAAATATATTCTTATTTCTTACTTACTCTTCAAAGACATATTTAACCCTTCTCAGTGCTAACTGACCTGGTAAGTGCTAGCTCTTCCATGCGGGATGGCTGCTTTGAGAGTTTCCAGTTTTTCCTACTTTCCTGTGTGGACACAGGCACCTTGCATGCTACCAGCATCACATTGGGCACTGATGAACTAGGACTGGCAGCACAGATACCGATGGTCACACAGATGGGTCGGTTATGGACAGAAATTGGTTCTCCTCTTTGATTAACCTGAACAAAAAAAACCAAAAAACAAAAAACAAACAAACCACAGTACAGACATTTGCCATATGATCTCTCAGAGAATATACTACCAGTACGTTTCATGGTGTTTTGGCTTGGAGGCCTTAAAGCTTATGTACTGGGTTGGTGAGGAGAGAGGCAAATGTGGAATAATGAGACAGGAATGTCTATGAATGAGAAGAGAGGAAAGAAGTTTAATAAATATAAAGGAGGACTGGAAATCACTGGCTCCTGTGTAATCCTCATCACTGAGTGTCCGGTTGTGGTCAGAAACCTCTTAAGTACCATTATGTTGAATTTCTCTTAGTGTAAAGGTGATGGAAGAGGCCCTCTGTTCTGATGATTCATTGTTTTTGTCAGCATTACTGTGATACTAACGAGACCTGTTTACGAACCAGGATCCTGCTAGCTGTTGTACAAACACAGAATGGAAAAAGATTCCAGCTAATTTATGTGTAAGACATAAAATTACAGAAAGAGAAAAATGAGAAAATACAAGGAGATAAAATAAGTTTGTAAGTATGATCAAATCACATGTCCTGTACCATTGTGAGGGTTTGGTTTTGATAGGCATCAGAGAAAAACTGTCCTAAGAAGGAATTTGAGGGAGGACAGTGCATTACATTTGAGTCTATCTAGTAGATTCTCCTCCAAAATGTGAGACAGTATGTAAAAAAAATCAAAGGCTTTTTTTTTCCCCCCCATTTTGATATAAATGAGTAAGTGATGTAGCTGTTTTCCTGGGTTGACTGGTTAGGGCAACTGCTTCCTTGATAGTAAATGAGGCCTGATAAATAAAGCAGGGATAAATCATAAAGTACCTTGAAAACAGAGACTTGTAGCTAATTAACATTCTGCATGTATATCAACAAGGCAAGATTGAATTAATCAAGGCAAGACCAAAAGATGTTGCAATTACCACAAAGTGAGGTGGTGAAATAGGATGAAAAACACAGCTGAGATACATCATGTAAATAGAATTCAGCTGTTTTAGACACACTGTAAATGCAGTATTGTAGGAAGGTGGTGTTGCCAGAATCTGGCAGGGTTCTTCGGCAAGTGCTTAGGGTAGGGGGCAGGTGAGGCAGTGATACTGCCTGCAAGGATGCTAGAAGTTGCAAGTAGGGGGAGATTTTCTGGGGAAGGCTGGCTGTCGTTTAGGCTAGGTTGAATGGACATTGATGGCTAAAAACCTTAACGAGATAGCACAGAACCAGACATTTGCCAGAACAGTCCTAGCTGTTGCTACAGGAAGGAAGGGTGAAAACATCACTTTTTGTCCTCCTCCTGTAATTTGCAGCATTGCTGTTGCTGGGTTTCTGGACTATTGCCTGCGTTGTGTGAGCAGAATTAGTCTATAGGAGAAGGGAAACATTATATCCATGTGTGTGTACTAAACAGAGAATAAGAATAGCGAGAATAAGTGACTGAAAAAATACCTGTTGAGCTGAGGGAGTAAAAAAAAAAAAAAAAAAGGGTAACCATTGCAAGCAATTTTATCTTGAGAATGCCAAATGATTTAATTTTAATGACTTTTTACCTGGACAAACTTGCTCTCGAAGATGTGAGCAGAAGTAAAAGGAGGATATTCTCCTTGGCGAAGAAGTCTCTGAAGGTCACCCATAACGGATGCCTGACTTGAACTGAGGCTCTTAAAATCAAACTTCCTATTCATATTGCCTATCCACAAAACATAAATAAGTTTATAAGTTAAAGGGGATAGAGATAGAAAGGCTTATATGTTAAGAAAACCCCTCATGATTATGCAGAGAAGCAAACATAACTCCTGATAGGTTATATTATACTGCTAGAGAGTAGAACACCTCCCCGCAAAACACACATTTTTAAGACCATGCAATCTCAAGTGCAAAGAGGAATTTAGTAAGGCTTTCTCACAGCTTGACTCATATTTTACGATTTAAGGAAAAGTACATGTGAATCTATAAACACTAGTTTGCACATACTATTCTATACTTCAGTATATTCTTCTTGTTTATAAATAATCTTGTGTAGGTATTGTCCATGCAATGCAGGTTACCAGAGAACAGCAAGAGTTGGTCTTCTCCCTGAGGGAATGGTGAGCTGGGGGCCAAGGATGACCTCAGCAGTCAAGGCATAGTCCTCTGATCCCACAGAATTCAAAGTGAATGGGCTGAGCAGGATGGTGGTAACAGGGTGCACTGACAGGCACAGACAAGAGAAGGTGCAGAACCAGATCTGGAGTCCTTCCTGACACTCAGCTTCAGGAGTCCAGTCAGGAACAGCAACAGGTAGGACTGGAGACAAGACTATAACAGATGCCCAAGGAGGTCCACCCAAGAGTAAGGGCTATCAGTAGATTCACTTGTAGCCTCTCTCAAGCAAGGTCTAGGTGTCCAGGGGAGGCCTCAAGTGCATCTCCAAGACGCAGGGGCAGGGGTGTGGGGTGGAGATCCCAGGTGAGGCTGGTCAGGGCAGTTAAGGCTTATTGGTGCACCCAGGACGCAGGCCTGGGGGTTAGTGAGCCAATTAATTTAAAATGCAGCTTGGATTCACCTGTCTTGCTCTGGTTTGTAAATTGCAGTCTCCCTCTATACATTCTTTTGCCAGAGTAAGCTTTTACATCAGCCAGGTGATGTCATAATCAACCTATGGTAACTCCTTTTTTTCACCTTAAGTGATAACACTGCTGCTTCCAACTCAGCCTGGTGCTCGAACAGGGTTCAGGCCACGAATGAGCACCAGGCTGGTTGAATTGAAATCAGTATTGCAAAATGAGAATGATATTGTCTAACAGTTTGAAGAACTGCTGTGCAATCTCATTTGCAGGTATACAGCCTCCTTTGGGTAGGTCCCCGTCCACCCTTGCTTAGGTAAGGCCCGCTGTAGGACAGTTTCTGGATTATCTGATAATACTCTGACATAGCAATGTCCAGCAGAAATGCTTTCTGCTCTCTCTGCTGTACAAGACAACTCTGATCCAGCGTGGAAAACAATCGTGCTTTTCTTTCCCAGCTGGATTTCAGCTGTGTAATATACATGGCTGGAGAAGAATAAATAGCATTGCTCTGGCAAAACCAACAACAATAAGCCCTTCTTCAAAACTGAATTGCCTTTCCCTCTCTAGCCAATGGAAATGGAATTGTGAACACCACCATGGGTGAGTAACTGGGCTGGAGGAAGCTGACTCCACAGCCAAGTAGTCACAGCTCTTGCCTGAATCATGGAAGGTGCAAGTCCAGTCTACCTCCCCCCAGTACACGTGTACATGTATTTGGACCCTGCAGTAAGTGTGGTATGTGGGTACCAGAGGAAAGAGAGTCTGAGCTAAGATGGTGTTAAGAAACAGTAGACCCACAAGGACTCCTGTACTGCAGGATAATAACATTTTCAAACCTAAGACAGCATTACCATATGATGCCCTGTTGGGCCATGTGCATGTTCTGGCATGGACTGGTGCCCCTTCATCACTCATTGCTCTCATGTGGTCACATGTGTTTAATCTCCCAGTCTCAGCGTCATGCTGACACAGGTCTCTTGTGACCCACAGACCTCCAGTCTCTCCAGGCCCTGTTGAGCCATGTGCATGTTCTGGCATGGACAGTGCTAGCTAGCTCTGGTGCCCCTTCATCACTCATTGCTCTCATGTGGTCACATGTGTTTAATCTCCCAGTCTCAGCGTCATGCTGACACAGGTCTCTTGTGACCCACAGACCTCCAGTCTCTCCAGCAGCTGTCTGAGACTTCCCTGGTCCCCCAGGAGCTAGCTCCTTCCATGGTCTTGCCTTCTCCTCACCCAGGAAAACAAGTCAGAAATGATTGGGAAGGGCACAGCCAGTGCACCTGTTTATAATTGACCAGCCCTTGTTATCCCTTTATCTCTCTAACTTTTCTACATCTCTTCCTCCTTAAATCCCCTACACCCACCCCTTTTACCACTTTTGATTCCTCTCCTAAACATTCCATAAATCTTGTGCAATCCTAAAATGCTCTTCCCGTGCATCCCGTAATGTGTCCTGCACTCCCAGGCAGCCCTCCCATTGCCCCATGCTGATGGGTTTCGCACCTGGGCAGGGGCTGGGACACTCCTGTGACAGCCCTGGGGGAGGCCCAGCCAGGGGGTCCCGATGACTCCTTAACTTGGGTTCCTGCCTGCCATTGTGCCCCTGTGCTCCTCTGGGTCTGTGGAGACCGGCCTTTGATGGGCTGATGGCTCCTGTGATGGGCCTGGGAGTAGCCAAGGCAGGGCTTGTTATTCCAGTTCTCCTACCTCCCATCCCCTCCGTGCTCCATTGTGTGTGTGCTTCTATCACTCCCCCAAACAAAGCAGCATGATTCCCTAGCAACCCAGGTTGCCAAGAGCATATTAAGTCTTGTCTTCTGCTCTGTTCTCCGGCTTTTCATAGCACATTGGGCAAATGGATTGGATTTGGCCAGTAGGGAGGTAGATTACAGAAAGTCAGTCATAGATGTACAGTGCCAACTAAGTATCGTTTATTCAGATGGGTACAAGTACCATTGCACCTGCATGTGTACCTCTCCCCTCCTGAAAGACTGGCAGATAAGTAGCTCTCAGGCCATTTTTATTTTCATTATTCAATACCTTTAGTGATGAATAGATACGTAGCACTGACACAAAAGCCTCAACAGGCTGTGCTTGCAGGAAGGCATAGTACGGCACAAACAACCGGCTGTAATCAGCATTGGCTCCAGTTTATTCACCTACATGTTCCTGTGAACTAATTCCCCTGAGCAGAGCATGTGCACCTACCATGGACTCTGCAGAGCCACATCCCAAGAGACTGACCACCATGAACATGCCTGTTCCAGCAACCTCATTCAAATACAAGAAAACTATGGGAAAATATTAAGCCTTTTTTTTTTTTTCACTGCAGTTTCTCCGTGTATGCACAAGGGTGGTCTTGCCTTAGGTGGGATTTCTTAGGTCAGCTGGCAGCATTCCAAAGTAATGCAACAGCATCCTAAAACAAGAGCACAGGTGAAAAGCCTGTCAGCGCTAGTAGGCAATCCATCTGGCAATAAACCACAAGAAAAGATCAGGCATAATAAGGTAAAGTATCAACATTATAGCATAGCTGTCAAGCCACCAAAGCAGGTCTTTTCACACAGTATAGAACAGATTCTCAGCTGACATAATCAATGCAGTCTCCATTATCAGATTAAATTAAAGACAAATAAATTAAAGGAAAATACTTACCAGGACCAAGAACTGCAGATGGATTGCTCAGAATTGAATGGAAGTGAGTTAAAACAGACGAGCAAATTCTACACAGATAAAAGTAAAATTATGTCTATGAGGAAAACATTTTCTTGAGCTGTTGTTGTAATTACTGTTTTTAGGTAGACTACTACCAAAAAACAGTATGAGACTTTAAGGTTATCTGTATTTTAAGATCTGTAAAAACACATTAGTCAGAAGCACTGAAGAAAAAGAATTAACTATTGGGAAGTAGAGAACAAAGTCATCATTATGTGATTATATGAGATAGTGATGCCTTTTAATACTGTGTGCAGTTCTGTTCTCCTTGTCTCAGACTAGGAGAAAAACTGGAGAGTAAAGTAAAGAGTGTAAGTATAGTATATATTTATATATA
>NW_010117469.1:0-7029 GCF_000699245.1 Pterocles gutturalis
AAAAAAAAAAAAAAGACAAAAATTGCAGAATTTCATGTAGGTTAGGATTTCAAAAGCATTCATTTTATTTCTCATGAGGATGAACTTGGCCTGCCGTGGTATGTGCTTGTTCACTGTCAGCAGAGGTTATTCTAGTTGCTGCTGTGAGTTTAGCAGAAACTACCCAGCAGAGCTGAGACCTGCAATGTGCTGGGTGTCTTCCAGCCCTCTGCCCAAACTGCTTGTAATTAAAGTCTTGGGTCTGTGTCCCCCAAGTCATTCAGTTATTTGCCTCCTCTTCTTTTATTTGGGTTATTTCTATTTGAAGCAGGCACAATATGAAAGAGCAAACGCTTGACCCATGTCTAAAAGAAGCTACGTGCTTTGTATTAGCCCTGAATGCATTGTAGCTATCTACCCTTAAGATTTTTTCTGAAGTAATATTCCTTTTTGTGTCTATGTGGAATTCAATATCATCCTTAGGCTCTGAATTAAAATAATAATTTAAAAAAATCCCCAAACCACAACAGGGCTTTGTGGTGCCCTAAATGGCTGAGTTATAATTTATTAATTTGACAGACTATCATCTAGGCAATGTACAACTCTGTAATTAGAAGTTCTGCAGTGTAAGCATCTGATAGCAGCAGAACATCAATATGCAGATGGCTGTATACGCAGGGCGTGTCAGTAATTCAGAAAACATGGTGTGTAAGTCATCTGGGGGGATGCTGGCAGAGTCGGTCAGGAGGAAAAACACCATTTGTTTCTGCAGCTGTGAGGTTGTTCATTCATCAGCGTGTTTTCCTTCTCTGAAAACACAGAAATGATGCATTCAAATCTGAGTACCTCCTTGACTCTCAAAAGAATGTTTTGCACAATCTGGTGCTACGGATGATGTAGTGAAGTATAAGGAATTACGTGATTTGCATGTTTTAGGTGTGATTGTGAACAGCAGGACCAGTTAACAGAAATTAACTGCATGTGTTTTTAAACAGCTGAAACTTTGAGAAAGCTTTCTCAAAATATTCACATGCTTCACGTGCAATTTTTTTTTCTGAAATTTAATTGAAATTTTAATGTTTTAAAATCATTTCACTGAAAGGAGAATACTGTACAGCCTACTTAGAAAAAAAAACATCATTTGTCACCGTGCTAAAATTAATTAACTTGATGGACTGCTACAATCTGGGCAACATCAAATCATCGTTATTAGCACTTCTGTGATGTAAACACCCAGGAACAACTGAGTCTCTGGTTTTTCCCTCTTTCTCTGTATTTTTATTCATTTCTTCTGCTGGATGAGATTGTCCAGCTCCTGTGAATGTCCACTGTAGCTCAAACCCCTCAAAATGTGATTACGCAATAATTGAAAGTTACATCAAGTCAGAACGAGTGCCCAGCCTGCTGCAGTTCTGCACCGAAATTTGAGTTCTGGAGCCTCTGTTGCTGACAGCTCTTGTGTTTGATGGGGCAGCACCATGAGTGGTGTAAAATGCCTTTCTCCCCTCCCCTGGGTTCTGCACGACTTGCAGCGTTGCTGTCTGTTGGCAGTAAAAGGGGAGGTGAGGTGTAATACAGAAGGCAAAACATTTCAGTTTTCTAGGTGAAGATTTGTGTGTTGTTAGAGAGTTACTGAGAGCACACGAGTTTTCTCTGAGGCAGGGGGGCAGCTCTCCTTTTCCCATGTACATGCCTTTGTCAAATGAGGAAGACATCACTTGCCCTTTTTTTTTTTCCGAGTGGGTTTTGCTGAGCCAAACAGTCTGAACAATGCAAACCACAGCTGCTGGGGCTGGAGCCAAAGCAGCTCGTTTAGGCAGGAAGCAGAAGCTGCTTTAGCAAACTGAGGGCTTCTTGTAGTGTTTTATTGGCGATTAAGAGCTGGCTTGGAGAGGAGGGGAGAGTCACTGGGGTGGTGCTGGTGGGGAAATGAGGACTAATACCATTGCAGAATCATTAGCAGACAATTTAGAGAGCTTTGTGAAGGCTGTGGTCCCCTCTCCTTCTCAGGGGATATGTACACACGTGCCACAACCTCGATGAGCCTTGATGATATCCTGGCTCCTTCTCCCGTGACAAGGAGAAGTCCTCACCTGAGATGTTCCCAGACGCCCCAGGTGCACACAGCACACCTCCTCAGGGAGGAGGAGAAATAAAACAACTAGCAGGATAAACAGAGGGGAAAGGATTTTGCTGATCTTCAAAAATATCTTCGGTGTTCTTGGAGCTGCGTGCATTGTTAGATTTATCAAAATCTTGAGCAGAGGAACAGGTAGGCAGTAAGATCAGGGTATTCACATGTTCCCCAGAAGCTTCAGTCAAAATAAACATCATTTTGTTAACAGAACAAAAAGTAATGCCTAAGTGTTTTATAGAAACACGACTATAATTTCCCTGCATATTGCAACAGCTTTGGGATAAGAAAAAAATTCATTTATCACATATATGTTAGTTACAATAAATAGGTTATGCTTTCAAAAAAGCTAAGGAATTCATGGATCTAGATTTACTTCTGCAACAGCTTACATATCAGAAAAGTGAATTTCTTTGGAAATCAGTGGTACTTAGTCTCTAAAGATATTTATATGCTTTTAAGATGATATTCAATGATTTGTAAGCTAAGTGATTTATGAATAAACTGTTAATTCTGAATTAAATAGATTTTCAGGCTAGTTTTAAGATTATTCTGAAGTGTCTCTAAATCTAATAAGCTGGATATTTAAGTCTATAATGACACCCAGTGTTCTTAATCAAAAATATTTGATATGCTCTAACTGTGTACTGTCAGAACTACTCTACCACAGCACTGCCTGCAAGTCCTACATCGCTTCTAATGTCTTCAAACACGCTGCATGGGGGACCCTTCTTTCCTCAGAGGATCTTTCTAGGGAATGGAGAAACAGGGAAAAAGCAACAGGAACACAACTGAGATGGCAGCTCCCTGCTAAGCATCTCAGCCAGCTGGTTTGCCAGGCTTGGACCCTACTTGTTATCCTCAGAAATGACTTGGGGAGCCATACAGAGCTTCTCTGCACAGAGCGGAGAAGTTTTGTCCTTGCTTTTACAGCAGTGACGTATTTTTTCTCCCCTCCATACCTTCACTTCATTAGTGAATATTGCCAAAGTCCAAGAGGGGTCTTACAGGCGTAGCGATAATGGCAGGGGCAAAGGCCAACGGTTAGATGCTGCTGTCGCGTTTGTGTTATGCCTGGTGAGCAGATCACAGCGAAGTGTCCACTAGTATGACTGTTAAACCAGGTCTGCCTTGCTTGTGGAGCCCAGTCTGATGTAAAAGTGAATATTATTGTCCACTTACAAAAAGTGATCCTAGAACATACTTTCTGGGATTGGAAGACTTATATGCATGTGTCCATTAGATCCCCCAAACCAGTGGGGAAGGTCCTTCTTGGGCTGGAGGGAAATCTTTTTCCATTCTGCTTGATTTTGAGCAAGGAACCCATTTCAGATCTGCATCGTAGGGAAATGTGCCAACTACAGAGGTCCTGAATGAGCCTCTCTCAGTCTCTTCTTCTGCAACTGAAACAAGTGCGTGAACATAAATCTGCCACTTCCAAGGTGAGTGCTTCAGGATTTTCAGAGGATCACTTTCATCCTGGAAATGTTTCATGGCAATATGGAAAGTGACGCTGTAATTTAGAAAAGTCAAGGTGCTATTTCATGTGAAATATATCTGCCTTTAATCACTTTAAAATTGAAATGAGAATAATGAATATTGCAAAAATGTCATATCTGAACATTCCAGTAATAGCTCTGTATGTTCTGGATTATTATCGACTTGCATGATATATTACAAAGATAATATTTTTATAGACAAAGAAATAGAATTTAAAATGCAATTCTAAACAACAGCCATTCTCGTGAGGGCTTGTTTCTCCCCCTTTTAACAGACAGTTCTGCTTGACGTCTGGCTGTCATCTTTTAGCTGCCTATCTAGAAAGCTGGCTTGCAAACATTTTCTTTTGACGGCATGTCAGACAATCTCGGGAAGGTTTCACAAAAAATTTCTGGCACAGAGTTTAAGATGGTTTTAAACTGCTGGATAGACGCTCAAGTGTGGGGCAAGAGTGAGTGAGGGGTGGCTTGAAAAGTGACTGACGATGGGGAACACTGGAGTGATCCAGTCCTGCTTTACTGTACAGCAGCTCAGATCTATCTTGTGTGCTAATGAGTCATTTTTATGCTATTTATGATATAAAGGAAGATAGGTGCAAGAGAAAAGATCTCATCATAAATCATGTGTGTGCTTTTATTGTGCTAAAAGTCAGGAACGAGAAACTCTGCTAGTTATGGACACAGAAGGTTTTGAAGCTCTTACTGCAGATTATAAACTCCACTATAACTATTAGATGATAATTTTCAAAATGCAGATAAGCTTAACTTTATGGGAGACAACACAAGAAAACAAACATACAGATTCTGAACTATGTTGTTATTGAAGAGTCCTTGATGGAAGTGTAAGCTTGAGTTTCAGATTGCTGTGTCACAGGACTTTGGTCCCTGAACAAAATGAGGAAAAATGAAGGGGAAACAAATATGTTTAAAAGTGTGATTAAATAGCCTGCTCAAGTAGGAAGAGATTATGTCATCTCAGCAAGTATCTTGCCAAAATGATGAGACCAACTCACCGAAATCAAGGCATGCTAATAGTGCCTTGTTGGAATTCAGAAAAGAAGGGGAAAAACTGAAGAGCAAGAGGCCAGAGATGAACAAAAATAACCAGCTATGTCTTTTGTAGTGAATGACCTGTAAAAAGCTTCCTGGAAAATGGTACCACCCCAGCGTAAGTGCCACCGGTCGTGTGAGACGATTTTTTCACATCAGTTTTTTTTACCAAAGAGATTGATGACACCTACTTAGACCAAATTTTCAGTAAAGGTGAAGAAAGGACTGGACAGTGACATGATGAACTTAAAAAAAGCACTTTTTAAAGGAGAAAAACACAGCTGTGTTTCTTTTAAATGGTAATGCACATCAGCAGGATCCATTTTAAGCTTGGACAGCCAAGAGAAAGGAGCAGTTTATCTATACATCCAGAAAAGTTGCTGTGAGCATTTGCAACTGCTGGAGAAAAAAAAAAAAAGCATTCCTAACACACTGAAGAACAAAGAACTTCTGTGGCCGTTTAAAACACTTACATTTTCCACATGATGGATGAATCAAGAGGATTTTTCCAGAGATCTGCTATATATACTGTTGTTCTAAAGAAGAGTGGGAGGCTGCTGTGAGGATACAGCAAGATGCCTCTGCCGTGTGTGTATGGCAGGCATGAAAGCAGCCATGGTGTGTTCCACAAATCCCTGTTTCAATTTTCAAGTGCAGTTCTCAACTAAACTTTACCATCGCTCTTGGAAATGCACTTCATTGAATAGCTGAAAGATGGCTGATGTAGCTGATGTTCACAGGAGCTTCACAGAAGTAGTGTGTTTCTCAGACCTGGTCTCACCTCGTTTCATCCTTAAATGTATATGGAATACAAACCTGCATCCTAAAACTCTCATCACCATTTACCCACATACTGTGGTAGAACTGATGCTCTGGAGCACTTACCAGAGTCCAAAGGTCCCAGCGAAGCCCTGTGTCGCTGAATGAACCTGTCAGCAGCAGGACAGGCTCTGGCATGAGTTGGATCAGTTTTGGTAATGTTTGTCCTGAGGTAAATGAGCAAGGAATGTCGATTCTTAAAATAAATGTCACTCATTCAAATGTACATTCCCATCCTTGTGAATCCTATCCCTTGTGAATGCGCCTTTTAGCTTCTTCAGTCAAAGGGATTTCTAATGGGAAATTTTCCTCTGCACTCTGGGACATGAATAAATGACAATGTACCTTATTAAATAGCTGTGTGCTAATAATTAATTATAATAATCTTTCTCTACTGATTGATGAGCACAAGATAAATTCCTTCCCTTCTTGATCTCAGTTCACTCTGTTCCAGGCTGTTAGATTTATTTCACAGAAGACGTTTTTATTATTGCCTATAACCTCAATTACACAAATCGCACAACCTTTCCTAAAAATAGAGAAAAAAAATTAAATGCCATTTCCGAAATGCATGTGTAAAATGTCTTTGTCATATTTCCAAGGGAAATTGCACAATTACCAAATCCCCTCCCCTGCAACCTGCTGTGTCCTCCGTTGCAGGGACATTGCTATGACGTGGTGAAGGGGTGATACCTTGGCGATGCCTGACCTTGCATCCGGCACTCTGGGGACTTGTCCAAGGGTGGGATGCCTGAGAGCTATCAACCAACCCCAAAATAGTCTCAACTCTAGACAGACTTAAAGGTAAGAATAGAGTGTAAAGTTTAAGAAATCTGTTCCTTCCTTCTAAGACAGGTGCAGAGAATGAAACAATAAAACCTGTAATTCTCATTCAGGTTTGACTTCAAAGAGGTTTCTAGATTGCAGCCATCCAAGCAGGTTCTTGAGTCAAACTGTTACAGGGCTGGAGCTGAGTCCCCTAGACAAACCTGCAAAAGGTGAAGTTTTTTTCTTTAAATTGCCCTTTCTCAGCTGGGCTTTGTGGAATGAAACCCCATGTGCTGCTGCAAGGTTTTGCAACTCTTCACCCTGGGAAATGATGCAGTCTGGATGGTAGCTGATGGCCCAGGTCATATCCCCTAGTCAATGCACAGCTTCCATCTTGCACGGCCTCGTTCCTTATGGCAAGACCATGATGATGTTTTTCTAGCAGAAGTTGTTTACTTGTCTGCAACTACCTAACTTTTCACCTACTGTGATTTTGAAAAAACTGGTAAGCACAAAGCCTGTGACAGGGTCAAACCTAACCGGCCAAATGCATCAGATGGGTTTCTGAGGCTACTGCTTGCTCAGGACTCTGCCAGTGGTACCTGCAAAATCCTACCCTTGCTAAAACATCAAGGGCTTCAATTCATCTTGTGAGTCTCCCTTGCTCTGACTCTTTGTGGCAGAGCTCTCTGGGCTCCAGGTGGCTGATGGCCAGCCTGGTCCTGAGGCTGGTGGATGACACCCGCCAGCAGCCGAAGCCCGGGCCACGAATTGGTGAGG
>NW_010117469.1:7060-14253 GCF_000699245.1 Pterocles gutturalis
CAGCCACAGCCTGGGCTACGATTTGGTGAGGATGGCCACAGGAAAAAGTCCCTGCCTGCATTTGGATATTTCTAGGTGTTAGTTAGGGGAATTACATATGAAAACAATGATTGCAAGATGCTGCTGTTCAAAAATTGCACATTCAAAGGCAGATGGAATTAGCCTTCATTTATTTATTTTCACTAATAACACTTCATGAAAAATGGACTTGCCCTCTCTCCTGGGTAATTTAGAAGTAATAGAAAAATCCCACTCTTCTTTTTTAAAAAAAAAAAATTAATTTTTTTTTTAAACCCCTCCATTAAAAGGGATGCTTTTTAACAATGCTTTCAAAAAGTATTTTGACTGGATGTAGGTCTGGTAAGTTAATTTTTGACAGTTACTGTCAGTTACGCTGAGTAGTTATATCAACTCATAAATCAGATTGGATTCTTGTATGTAGATGGTACTTAATTTAGTCAAATAAGGGTTTTTTTATTTTCTAAAATGATTCCTGAAGCTATTTCCCAAAGAAACATGTGATGTGTGTTTTTTTTTTTTTTTTAGTGAGAAACATCCTAGTTACAAACTATACAAACACACAGATGTATTTTCAGAAAAGGAAACTTAAAAACGCCCTTTATCTCACCATGCAGTAAGCCTTACTTTCAAATGCAAATGTAAATGCGTCAAAGTAGCTGTTATCTCACAATTTATGAGGTAAATAAACATGAAATCAAATACAGTGTGTAGTTAGTCTAAGTTATTGTCAGTACTGTCTTTAATGAGAGATGCATTTTATAAATCATAGATGCTATTCCATTATAGTGCTCCTGAATTTTTTTTTCTGCTCCTCCAAAGGCCAAAAGCTTTGATTCCAAAAAAAAGGAGAAGTGGAAATGTTCTGCCCCAGAGGACGCAAGGACAACTTACAGATCTGCCATCCCCTGAGTGAATTTCCCAGAGCTGCCCTGCCTGCTCTGGCTGATGCTGAGCCAATTTTGTATTTCAAGAAAACCTTGCCTGGTGTCGCCTGCTGGTGTTCTAGACCAGGAGTTGCGTATTTGGTCTCCACTGCTTCTTAAGCTTGGAAAACTCCCTTACGTACCTTGCTTGTCTCTCTTTGGCATCTAGAAAACTCATAAGCTTTCCTCAGAAGGTTATTTCTTACTCATGCCAGCAAGTTAATTACCATTAGTGTGATGAGACGTGTAAGGAAGTTACCAAATTTCATCCTGGCTATTGCAAACTCACCCACATAGAAGACAAATGAGAAAATCTGTAGATTTGACAAGATTTCCTGTCTTGCAGGTGTAAGACTTTGCTGTAGGTGGTGCCTGTTGGATGTGTTTGGAGCACACTTCCCACCCTTTCACGTATCCGCAGTGTTGAGACCCGTTGCTGAGCTCTGGGCCCCTCTTTGTTTGGATGTGGTCATATGAAAGCTGGACCTTCTGGATGGGCTTTGGCCCCTTTTTCTTGGTGCCATGGCTCGACACAGAGCTTTGGGGTACATCTCATTCAATCTTGCTTCTCATTTGGACTCATGAAACCTTTCTCTTACCTGACCTAATGTATCAGCAGTCCTACCAACCAAATGGTTTGTCTGAAGGTAAATTAATTAATATCAAAGATGCCGACACCTTTCAGATGTGGCAGAGAGTAGCCAGGCAGGCACAAGGGTGTCTGTCTGCAGGGAGAAACTCCCATAGACATGTTTAACATTTATTTGGAGAACAAGGTTTCAAGTGTGGAAGAGGCTATTTGAATATTTTAAGGTATTTTGAATATTTTAAGCTTATCACAATGTTAATAATGACATTCATTTAAAAATATTCTGGTGTAGCTCTGTGTTCTGATTAATTTTGGTCTGCAGTTTTGCTGGAGAAAATAATCTCTAAGTTGCTCACTTGATCTAAGGAAAGGCCAAGGGAGACAAGGCTGTATTTACAAGATTGAGAAGGAAAGTCTTGTCAAGTGAAGATGATTTGGAAACAAAAATAAGGGGCAAAAAACCCCCCCCACTTTTTCTCCCTCTTTTCAAAATACAAAAGAACTAGTGGGGGAAAAATTGGGTCCCTGCATTGATTCGTGTGGCATTAGCCAAACTGGATGTTTTAACACCAGTAAGAAAAAAAAAAAAATCTGTAAAGGTATGCAAGAACTAAACAAATATACAGGTAATATCTATAAATATGCATATTAATGCAGGTAGAAAAGAGGGAATAACAGGACAATGTGTTTGCTTTGTAGAAGTAAAACATATTCTTGAACTCTCGTAATACCAGACATCTCTTTTTGTGTTCCCTGATGGCCAAAATGTATCTTAAATCCACCCAGAAAGTTAGAAACAGCCCTGTTTTTTCACTTATTTGAAGATACACGCTCCTGCAAATATTGTACTACTATGACTCTTAGCTATGTATGTTTGTTTGACTGGGTCTGTGTCTGAAGACAGTTTTGTGATCATTTTGCCCTTATTAGCAGACTTCTCAGTGCTCTTCCTTTGACCGCACACAGTGTTGGACTGAAATGTGGATGACATCTTGGATGACTAACAAGATAGCCCCATGGCATTCAAAATGACAGAAAATGGGACTTCTGATGCAAGAGAGAGAACGAGGTCCACTCGGTAGCTTGCTGTACTTGTTTCAGATAGCAGATCCCATAAAGGTGATGCCATGTGAAGGTTTCACTACACTGAACCTCCTTTTTGCCTGAAATTTTGTTTGAAATTGACCTGAAAATTTGGTTTATGACTTCTCATTGGTGTCTTCATTTCCATGCATGAGCTGGATTACATTGGTAGCTACTATATGGAATATTTTGTATTGATGTATTAGAGGTGTTCACTGCAGACTCCTTGTGTTTATCTTGCATGAGGACCGGGCAGTTTCTGTGCCACTTTTGCTGAATTCTTTCCATACAAATCCTAGAACGGTTGATAGTATTTTGTACCTGGGAAAAATTCTATAAAATACTTTGGTAAATCTGTAGCTCTTCTAGTTTTATATTACTGTTGAGTTTACAGGTTCTGCAATCATTCAGAAAAGGTGTGAAGACCAAAAAAATTCTCTGCTAATTTATTTTCCATGAGTAAATGGCTTCTGATTTCACTGTCATGAGGAAGCAAATGCTAGCAGGCTCAAGAGAAATGGTACAGCAAACCTGCATCTGCTGTGATCACTGATTTCCTCTTGTAGCTGATGAAGCTTTTTTTCTTCCTCTGTGATAAGATTAAATCAGAAAAAGGTGACCGGGAACCCAGACACTGTTTGCAATACTTGTTTCCACTTTTTTCTTTCTCCTGATCACAATTTCTACATCGTAAATAGTTTTCTAAAGGTGCCGTCAGCTGCTTGGTCTCTGAATCACGCAGGCACCAGTGGAAGAATGCAAGAATCTCTTACAAACTTGAAGGTTTGATGTGGGAAAAGGCTGCAGCTTTTGAAAAGGTTGCTGTTCCAGAGCAGTGAGGCTACAGAGAAATATAATTTTAAATTTCTTGGGTGTTTTATAGATTCATAAAACTTTATGAAAGCTATGCTTAGGATTTAACTCTTCGCAATACATATTTGTCACATCTGAAAATTTAAAGATGATGAATTTTATAACAAGTATTTGTGTTAAAATACTATACTACATGCTTCATGCATTTATAGTGCTTTTAAATACACAGTAAATACCGCTATTTTAAATGGGACTGTTTTATAAAGGCTTATTGCTTTTGGATGTGCTTTTCTTTGGCCAGTGCTTCCTTCTGAGCAGTCGTCTCAAATAGATCCATGTGCAGCTTTTCGGATTATTTTTCCATGGAGTTTGCAATAAATGGGAGCCCTCTGCAAAATCTTCAGAGTAAGAGTGGAGCAGCCTTATTGTTTGAAGTCTTCCCTCTGACGTATGATCTAACATTCACACGCTATAATGCTCTCTGCTCTAATGTCACACTTAAAGCAAAGACACAAAGTTAATGTTACTGCAACATTTAGGGAATAATGTAATGCTGGGGACAAGGTAGATTAGCCATCTGGGATGTCCAGAACCTGGTGAAACATTCAGTATGGTGCCTGAATTATTTTTCTGCACTGCTAAGTCCTTTACTCAAGGAGTTGTGCCCAACAAGTGTGCCATGGCCAAGGAAGCTCATGGGTGTGCAGGGTCCAGGTGGTGGGAACCAAACACCAGGGTGTGAGTGTTTAACTGAGAAGCTCTTAGGCTAGTCTTGCTTCTGAAAAATGAACACATTACTGGTACCAAAATGACTTGACTCCACTTCCAGCAGTGACAGCTCTGTTGCTTGAAACCACTAAGTTCTCACTAGTATGAAACCAAAAATGTTTCCTTAGACCAGCATGAATTGCCACCCTCTTGCATTTCTCAGTTTATTCTTTCTTCAGACAGTTCAAACATTAATTTGAATACATAATTAAAGCAAGCACTATGGTACTGAAAAGAAACATTTCAGTTGCCTTTAAATATAAAACTGGAAAACAAATGAGCATGGAACGAGATTACCTCCTGCAAAGCTAAAGCACTGGTAACTTTCCAAAGGAGTAACAAATTATAAGGATTTTTTGATAGGCAAAGAAATCTTTCAGTGAGTAACCATTCCCTGCATCTTTGGTTGGTTCAGTTCCATTTTTCATCTACTTGTGCCCTGTTGTTTGTTGCTAAAAGCATTCTTTCGTCTGAGAAACACCCTGAAGCAGCTCTGTGGACCTAACAGTGAGCATTAAAAACATGCTGGGAGAACACTTTTTGTAGAGGTTCAGGGTGTTTTTCTGTGGCACGTACTTTGCTGAGCTTTTCAGGCTTAAGATAAAAGGTCTACAACCTCCTGCCAAAATGCTTGCAATTTTTTCACTCTGGATTGTGTCAGGAGTTGGCAGCTTGAGCATTGCTTTCTGCTCAGGCCCTTTTAGCCTGAGTGAATGATAGAACGGTGATATTCTTATAGCCTGAGGGTTATTTCTGGTCTGAAAAACTTTAAAAAGTCTCTAAAAAGACTACAAATATTATAACATCACTCCCCCCAACACACACTCCCCACCTTTAAAACCAAACCAATATTCCCATGTAGGCATGCATGAGTTGGGTAAAGAGGAAGAAAATATAGGTTCATAATTTAAAGTTCATCTCAACGAACATTCAAAATTCATTGTAGTTTTCGCTTGTAAATGAATCACTATGGCATCAGAGGACTGGATTGTCTTTTAGAGGAGAAAGGTAGTTTTTCAGCTTCAGGAAAAGCGAGGAATGCTGTTGTTGGGCACTTGTTTTGCATGTCCTTCTTGATGAGAGTTGGAAGGCTGCAGTTTTGCCAGATGTGCTAGGCTGTGCATCATTACAGGATTTCCCCCTGTAAGACATTGTCTGCTTGCCATGGGAGCGTGTGACCACATCGGAATGATCTGCAATAGTTACTCTTCAATGACCTTGTGATAAGTTGACTTTCTTCAATGAAACCCAGTAAAGGGGCCAGCAGCATGTCAAACCAGAGTGGCGGCATGGGCAGGGGGGCTTGGTACTGATTGCTTAGTGCACTTTCATTTCACACCTGAGGGTTTTTTTTTTTTTCCCCCTTGACAATGGCTTTCCTGAGTAGGCAAAGCCCTCATTCACTGCCTCAGAGATGGCTGGGCTGATGTCTCACTGATGAGAAGAGGAAATGGAAAAATGTATCTTATCCTGATGGATGCCGTGGTGTTGTGTATTGCCTCTTCTATCTTGGTTATTATCAGCATCATTATAGTCCCTTTTTTTTTTGGTAACTGTTTTATTGTTGCTGAAAAATGAAGATGTAGGATAGTGGCTGAACAGCCAGTTACATTCAGATCTCCTGATGAGTATTTGTCTTCAATTTTGTGACTTAAAGAGTCATTGTAACCTTGTAGCAAACTGAGCTTCCACGAATTGCACTGTGATCATCTTAACAGAGGAGCACAGTCCATATTCTTGGTACAGTCACAAACTCCTTTTTACAAGGACCAGAAAGCAGAAGACAGTTTTTTGGGGTTTTTTTTGTGTTTTTTTTTTTTTTTTTTTTTTTTTTTTTTTTTTTTTTACAATTCTTTGAGACATGCAGGACAATGAGGCAACTGATGAATAAAGTTCTGGTTTGTCCCTCTGAAACCCTCTGTCCTCAGAACAAAAAACCCAATCGTTCCTCTAAAATGAATCTGGAAAAAAAGATGGAAGCTATCTTTTCTCTCAAAATTGTGAAGGGGTTTTGAAAGCTGGCATTAAAGTCCCTGTTGTGTCTCTGGCTTACCAGGCTGTAAAGGCAGCTCTCCAGCCTCCTATATCAAAGTCTTGAAAAAAAAAGATCATGAAGCTTCCTCCACTCATCCAAATGAGTGTTAAGACCCATTGAGGGAGTCAATCCTAAAATTTCATCAGTGCACTATTGTTCCTGACATGAGTGACTGTTTAAATTTAATAAAGCCTATTAAGGTTTTAATTTTTAGAGGAAGCTGAACTGGTCAAAATATTTTTAACATGGTTTGGTTGGGGTATTTTTTTGTTTGTTTGCTTGTTTTGGGGTTTTTTTTTTGGTGTGGGTTTTTTTTTTTTTTTTTTTTTTTTTTTCGTTTTCTCAAAAAATGTTTTCCAAAGGGCTGTTTGTGGTGGTGGTATTTTCAGGGGTATTTTTTTTTTTTTGGTGGGGGTTTTTTTTTTTTTTTTTTTTTTTTTCAGTTTGCTCAGAAAATGTCTTCCAAAGGGCTTGTGTCTGTGTCTCTTTAGAATAGAATAATTCTGATTAAACTTACCCCTAGAGGCATCTAAAGTTCAACCTGGAAATCATGGTCAAGATTTACTCACATCAGAATAACAAATAGGTCAGTGGGTAGGTGCATTGGCTGTACCTGCAGCCAATACCTTGGGGTTTTGTGCAGAAGAGAGGGCTCGGGGTGGATATTTTGTTTTCAGCTTGCTATGCTGGTGGAAGCAATGTTGTTTACTTTCTGTCTTAGACTGGGCTGTCCCCTTGGGCTGGTGATATCTGGTTGGTCTGGAAGGGAGTACATGGACCCACCCTGCATTGATTTAGGGCAATGTTTTCAGTGGTCCATTATACAGCTAAATGATTCTTGGTGGCATTTGGTTGCCTACCTGGATGTCTGCTGTGCGCCTGCTCTCATACAGCAGTGTGGTGGTTCTCCTGCTCACCTGTTCCTTTAGTCACTTTGTCCTGGGTTCAGCTGAGACAGAGT
>NW_010117470.1:0-8042 GCF_000699245.1 Pterocles gutturalis
AAGATGGGCCGTTCCATAATCTTCCCCGGAACTGAGGTCAGGCTGACAGGCTTGATTAAAATTATCCCAGAAAAGAACCATGTAATATGAAATAATAAATAACCCAGCCCTGCATTAATATGACTTTGAATTCTGCTTGTAATTTATTAATTTTATTAGTATTTTCTTACTGCTTTTGTTCCAGGACAGCATTATCAAACTTTGACATATTCTGTAACTGATTTAAGTGCCACAAAAATTTTAAAGTCACCCTTATATGCTCAGAAGAACTCCACTGACAATAAAAACAAGTATTGAATAGCCTGCTGAGACTGCTGAGCGGTCAAATCAAACATTGTGGCAGATGGAGCTCCTTCGCCAATAAGTGGAAAGAGGAGACTCTTCTGCAAAAGGGTCATAGACTGAAAGGCTCTGTTCAGTGATCTGCCTCTTTCCTGTCTCCAGAATGTAGTCCAAGGAACATTGCTAGAAGAATTCCTATATTTGCAAGTAGCTTTGGATCTAGGGATATGCATGAAAAGAATCATCAACCTGAGAAGGAAAAGTTTTTCAGACCTAGAAGATATTCATTAGCAAAGGGTGAAAATACTCTCCAAGGTATGTGGAGACATTTATGTCCAGTGTAGCATAGATTCAATTTGTTTTTCAGAAAATATTTTCAGCATTTGTTTGGGTAGTACTGACTGTGTATCTGAATGCTCAAAGTGCATTCTTAGACCTTAGGCAGAATGTCCAACTCAGTTGTCAAAATACCCATCCTTCCCTGACAATGTCATAATGCGTGTGTGAGATTTCAATATAAAAAGCTGCAGTATTTTTTAATTTAATAATTTTTGATCAGAGTGCAAGCATAGAAGTAACAGAATTTTCGACTGCTGCTACTACTCTCAACAATGATGATGCAAGGACTACTGAGGAAACTTTTTATTATTTATAATATTGGACTATTTAATTTCTCTTGTTCAATTTATCTATTTTTTTCTTTTTAGTTGCCTTCATTAATTACAGCATAGCCTCTTGAGCAGTAGGATTTAGCCCTTCCTTGCCTCAGAATGTTGTTTACAGAAAAAAAGTGCACACTACTTTTTACGTTCACCTACATTTTCAAGGCAAGATAAAATGGTGGTTTTGAATGAAAAATCGAGAGCTGCTAAATTGTCTGATACACTGGCCAGAGGCAAAGCCTGTGAAAGTTGTGATTATATGCACACCTTCAGGCGTATTACTGATGTAGTTGAGATACAGACAGTTTAGATGTTGGCCTAATAGGCACAGATAAAGGTGCATGTTCTAGGTAGTACTGCAATAATGAGGAAGACAAATGTAAAAAAAAAAAAAAATATTAAGCCAAGGTGGCATTAAGAAACGCTGTAAGCTAGCATTTACATATTGATTAAATGACAGTACTTCACCTTTCTTGCCCTTGTTTTTAATTTCTTGACATCTGTCATTTGAAAGCTTTTTCCATTAGACGACAACTGAATCTTCTTCAGTACGATGGCACTGATTATGCAGGACAGAAGTCAAGATTTAATCACTAGCATAGAAGGCCCTATTTTTGTGGAAAGCAGGGACAAGACTTAGGGTCTTCCAGCCCTTAGGGGTGCATCTCCGCTGCCTGTTGAGGGCAGCCCCATGGTCAGACTCACCTGCTGTGTAAACTTTGAGCCTCCAACACTGCCTCATGTGAGGCCCATGTGGGACCTCTGAAGCCCCAAGGGCCCTGAGCATTTGAGCATGGTATTGGGCATACTTTTCTAGGCTAATTTTTACATGTGTATTTTCTGTGTAAAGTCTCTGGTTTATTTATTAATTAATAACCTAACCTGTTCATTGTTGGCTTTATATTTTTCAAAATGTTATAATTTCACCTTTAGTTTATATTTTTATATAATGCTTATATATAATTAATATAGGTATTTATATGTTAATTAACATAAATATTTATATAGAATCTAAATTAAATATATTAATTGTTCTTACTAGCAAATATTATCAGCTGATTAACAATAATGTCTGTGTTATTGTTTCTCCAGTGATTGATCCATATGAGAAATGGAATGATTGTGTTACTGATTTAGCTGTCACAGGCAGGATCCCTTTGGCATTGCTCAGTTTTTTGTCTTTCAGCTGTTTTCACTGTTAAAGGAATACTCTGTTCCTTTAGCTGATTTCAGTTGTCCTTGTCTTTTGAGTCTATCTAGGCAGACACCTATTTTGACACCTTCTGATGTTTGGTATCATATACTGGTCCTTCATTGTTGGGAAGACTTCCCATTAGTTCTTCCTATTGACAGCCTCATTCTCAGCTTGTGAAGTGCAACACTCCTGCCTTGTAAATTCGAAAAACTGGCATGAGCTGCTGCAACCATATTTTCGTGAGGGTTCCCACAAATGTGCCTAAGTTGGCAAATTCTCTCATTGCTTCTGTATCACACATTTTTTAAAGTCCAGTGTAACACTAAATAGATCTCAGACAAGTGAACTGCTTTGATTCCTGCTTGCTAATTTTAGTGTTGTTACTCCATAGTAATAAACGATGAGCTAGCACTAGGGCTGTGTGTAATAGTGGCAAGTTTGTGTCTGAATGAGTGATATACAGAAGTCAAGTATGACTGAAAAATACATTGCTTTCTGCATACATTTATTGGTTCTCCCTCCCTCTCTCTGTGTCTTGCCTGTCTTTTTCTTTCTTTGTCCCTCATCAGTGGCTGTTGATGATTATACTCCCCCAGTCTGATTCCTAATTGCTATGAAATGAGCAAGTGGGAGGCAGCAAAAGTGACAGGGAAAGAAGAAAGACTGATTTATTTTGGGTAAAACTGAATCAGCATTTTTCAGGGGAGAGACCATGCTGTCAAACCACTGAGTCATCAGTACATTTGTGCACTCTCTCTAGGGCTTCAGGCTCCATCAGTGACTGATGGATCAGGAGTTTAACTGAAGCTTTCTTTTACTTTTTTGGTGCTAAGTCATCATAACATGCCCATCTCTCTCCAGTTTTTCCCACTGGCAGTGTTATCACTCACCAGGCAATGCAAATTACATCAAGTGGCAGCTCACAAGACACACGGTAAATTTAAACTGTAATTAGATCACAAGTGGAAAAGTCAGCTTGGACTCTAATGGACACATATGCTGGTGTCCATAAAACATTTGCAGGATTTGGAACTGCTGGGATAATTCTGATGAAGAAGCTGGAGCTGGGGTTGCAAGGCCACAGCCAGAGACAGTGCACTTGTAGTTATACAGATAAGCCTGCACTTCAACTCAAATGATGCCTGGAGGCTGCCAGAAAAGTCTTTCCTCCACTTTTATGAGCAGTGAATTTACATTAAAAGGCATCTAAATAAAGGCCGTAGAGTACGTTTAAAATATGTTATTCCAATTGGGACTTTATTATGGTGCTGTGGCATGCAGACGTGACCCCATGCACAATCAAGTCGAGGTGCCAACCTGCCCTAGATTTCTGTTAATAAGGATTGGTGAGGCTGGAGGCAGCGAGGTTGGCAGGAATGAATAGCAGTGTGCAGCTTGCTTCCTTCAGAGAAGGGTACAACAAGACTGTGGGGGAGAGCTGGTAGTGAAGTCAGTCAAAGAGCTCTGCATCAAATAATTTATTTGGCTAGCTCAGTCCACCAGTGTAAACAAGACCTGCTTTCTGTGAATATACTCATTAGTGACCATTTCTGGATATGTACATTACATGGACAAATTGGAGCCAATATTTTGTCCACAACCTTCTCTGTAACTTTGTGCACAGGACTCTGTACCTTAATAGACATTATTTGCATGGCTAAAAATGATATAGGTCATGCTTACAGTTGTGAAGATTCCTGCTATGGATGAGCTACAACATCCAAGCATCTTGTTACAGCAGTCATACCAGTCTTGCAGAAGTAGTCCTGCTGCTCCTTCCCAGTCCTGTGAGCAGACATGTATATCTGCCTGTATATACTGTTGTCTGTATTTGCAGCAGTGAAATGAGTGTAAACTGCATTTGGGGAAAATACATTCACATTTTTAAATCTTTCTTTATCTGAGAGTCCACATGGGCAGAAGTCAGCTGCAATGATTAGCAAAACACAGGTAGCCTGCTCTCTTTCCCAAGGGCTCCTCAGATACAGGCTGGAAGGAGCAGCGAGCTGAATCAGCTGCATTTGGTAGGGGTGGTCCAATCCTGGTGACAGTTTTGTCCCAACAGCCCTACTTTTGTCTTCAGATGCTCTACTGGATCACTTCTGTCATCAGGAGAGGAGGACTGCCTCCTGGTTCAGTAAATTGTCCTATGGGACTTTAAGTCTGGGTACTTCAAATCTAGAGTTCATGAATAGGGGAAACATCTGAACAAAGTCACAGGAGAGGAGGAGTTTGAACATTCTCACACAAAAAAGTCCGTTTTTATGAACTGATTTTTTTAGGAGTCTTAGGCAAAATTTGAAATGACCTGAAGAGTTCTGTGTAAATGGTTTGTTTTCTTAATATGGTAGATCAACTGAAAAAAATGGAACAAAAATATTTGGGTGTAGAATTAAATATTTAATTTCTGAGTTCTTTTCTGCACTTTCTTCAGTGCAATTGGAATGCATTTTCTTCTAAAACATTCCAAATGGAGAGCCCTGAAAGTGTTTCATTAAAACCAAGAAATAGGCTGGCACATATATGTATTTTTCTGAAGCAATTCTCCACATACAGATGAATGCAATATAATAACCCAAGTCTACATAACTCTTCAAAAAAGATCTTTTGCTTGGAAACTCAAATTTTCACCTGATTTTTTTTTTCCCTTAATTCTGACCTTCATGTTCCCTTTTACCTTTCTCCCTTAATAGCTGGTACCAATTATGCTAGCAGTGAGAGCTTGTGAGTGGCTTCCCTTTCATGGTCTGTGGGCTTTATATCTATTCTGGTTAGACAGGCACAGGGTAGATGTATCTGACGAACGAAAGGCAGACTACTAAATGTATTCCATTAGTGCTGGAGACAACTATAAAAGGAAAAAGAAGCTAATGGTTTGGTGCAAAAGCAGTCTGAAATTGTATCTTCACCAGGATTTTTGGACCATATCTACTTACAGCATGTCAGACTAACTTTTGCAGAAACAGCAGCAAACTCTTTAAACCAGCATACAGCCTGAGAGTTTTCCCCACAGACATATTTGTAAAACTGACCTGGCTGCTCATCCATTAGTCTCTATTTCTCAAACGAAAAAAAAAAAAAAAAAAAAAAAAGAAGGAGCTTATTTTGTCAGTGTCCACTAACTATGACTCCTCTCTCATGCTGGTTGAACTGCCCTGTCAGTCTCAATCCACATGCAGATTCTGTAGTGACGTTTTGGGGGGTTAATTGTAGAAAACAGCAACAGAGCAATTTCAGCCAGAGGTCCTTCTCTACAACAAAAGAGCTATTATTACTTGGCCTATAAGTATTATATTTGTATTTGTAGCCTCACTAATTTGAACAACTTTTTTTGTTTTCTTTTTCAACCCTCTAAGGAATTTCACCCTCTGTGTTAATTTTTAAAGATTGCTTGACATCTTTTTTTCTCTTTCTTGTTTATATTTTGTTAGTAGCCACCCGATGATAATAATAATGAAGATGCTGTTTTTCTTATTTTCCATCCCTCCCAGATGTTGAGGTAGATGGGGTTTTGCAAGTCCAGCCCCTTGTGTAAATATTAGTGATGATCTGTGCCAACATATTTTGTCACCTTTTCCCTTCTGATTATTATATTGGAGACAAAGGCTGCAGGGAAACTTGTTTGCATAGCTCTATTCTCATCTGCACTTCATTAATCGCTAAGTCATTTGCAAAAGTAATTTCCTAGTTAGTGCTCAACCACAATAAAATGTTCCATGTCTTAAATATTTCCAATGAAATAAGTCTACAATGAAGACCACAGGAAGAGATCGATGCTAGAGAAAATCAGTTATCATTATTATTGCATTTTCTACAGGATCTTATTCATATATTGTTTTAATTTATTGTCTCTGCAATGCTTTCCCACATCAGAAATCTGTTTTATTACACATTTCACCATGTCATTGTACTAACTCCAACATACTTGGGATCAGAGTGACTTAGCTGTCAGGTAGCTATCCTTGAGTGTTCATAAGTCTCTCAGCTACACAGACTGTGTCCAAGTTGCCAAAATCTTTTGCTACTCAAGGTGTGGTGAACATCAGGATGCACAGGGCATGGGCATTATCCTCTTGAACACTGGACTTTACATCTCCACTACCTGTTCCAGGAGAGAAAAAAAATCTCACCATCAGAAGGACAAGCTGTTCTTTTCTTCTCCAAAATTGTAATCTGTGTCCTTGGTTCAGGAAAATCACAAAATATATCTTGTTCTAAGCAGAGTTACATATTTCCCTAGTTTTCTACTTTAGGCAGAAAAACAAGTCATGGGAGCCATTTTGGACAAGCAGGATAATAAGACAGAATGAAAATGGATAGTTTTGTTCTACTGTGGTGCACACAACTAACTCTTCAGTAAATTGACCACGAAGAAAATCCCAAACTAACAGGAGGGAGTAAAATATTGTTTGGAATTATTCACCATCCATCATTTTAACTAAAAAAATTACCTAAACTTACAGATAATTAAACCTGCTTTTAAGTCAAAACACAGATGATGAAGTCTTTCTTAAAAAAGATGTCACCTAAATTCTTTTAAAAACATAACCTATTAGTTAATAGAAGCAGAAAGGGAAAGTAAAGCTAAACACCAGTAGACTAAAGGTAACTATATATCTTAATCCACAGAACAATTAAAGAAAACAAGAAATTGGAAACTTTTACATCTTCATTCTGTGTATCAAAATAAATGCTACAGGCAGTATTCTTTCAAAACTTCACTGTGGATCTTTGTCTCTACGTCTGCTCTGATGCTCTGAAATTTTAGTGACGGACTCCCGCTTTTTCTAACAAGAACAGAATATAAGGGAGAATCTGCTACATGCTTTCATCTTACAGAAGAATCATACCTAAAATGTTAGATCCTTGGGTAAAGTCCTTCTGTTTTCTCACTATGTCCTACCACTGGCATGCCAGAAAAAGATTCACATTGATAGTGAACAACACTCTAGCATACCTTACTCTGGCTGGATCTTATAAACATGAAACCAGTAGGGCAGTTCATGTATGTAACTATTTAATCTAGAAAGTTCTTCCTGTAATAAAGTGTTTACTCATTCTGGGATCAAGTTAAATTTTTCATGATTTATGAAAATTAAACATCTTTACATGATAGTGATGTTACATTTTAAAAGTTTCTCTTGAAGCCATTTTCTGACACTGTTGCAGATGTTGAATACTTTTTACTGTGCAAGTCATTGTGTTCCCAAACAGCTCACTGGGAGAAGCAGTGGATTTACTCTCATGAGTGAGAAGGTCAGATTCAGGCTGCTAGGTTGGAGAATGCAAAAGAAAATCTATAGCAGTATTAAAAAAATATTTCATTTATAGATACCGTACATGTGAAATGAACTAATAGTAATAATAAAAAAAGCTGGAAAACCAACATTTATTGCTTTTTGCTTGGAAGGTTTGAATGAGAATGGGTTTTTCTGAGACAGGTAGATGTACTGGCATCACTTATTTTAGATAATTCAGTCTGTTGCTCTTAAAATAACTAGGCCTACAAGACACTGTTTACGAAGCTACAGTTTAGAGCTATAGTTAGTGTTATGGTTTTGTGTGGGGGGTTTTGTCTGGTAGCAGGGAGGGGCGTAATGGCTCCTTAAGCAACTGCTAAGAGTTCCCCTAGCCTCCAGTCTGCTACTGGTGGCAAGGGAGGGGTTACAGTGGTGGCTCGATTTTTTAAGAGACTGTTAAGGGCTCGCCCCCTCCCCCCAGCTCCAAGCATTTAGTAACCGGGAGGGGCAGTGGGGGAAGGAGTACCACCGATCTAGGCCCTGTGAGAAACTGCTGGAAGTTTCCCCACCTTCAGGCTGGACCCACCCCAGGCCAGGGCTGAGCCAATCAGTGCCTCTGCGAATCACATATTTCAGAGGGGGCACAGAACAATGGGGTTGGTG
>NW_010117471.1:0-21896 GCF_000699245.1 Pterocles gutturalis
CTAACATTCTGTGATTCTGTGATAACCCTTTTCTCTTTAGTGAATGTCTTACTCCATTTCTATAAACCAGAGGCCAACCTGGAGAGTTGGAAAGTGGATAGAATGAACCAAGACATATATTTCTTCTTCCATACTCAGTAGGTTTGGAAAGGAAAATTTTCTATCAGATGGAAGTCAAAACTCTGATTTTTCTTTCATTTTTTTTAGGAGTGAAAAAAAGAACTAAAGATCGTGAATTTTTACCATCCTCACGACATTTTCGTACAAATGATCTCTGGATCCACCACTCACTTGGCTCTGTATCTAACCATGTCTGGACTAGGCTTCCCCTTCCTGGACACATCCACTTATTCCACATAAAACTTACAAATCTCTAGGACTCCATGAAAGAGATCATTTACAGGTACATGGCTGTAGTTTATTTGCTTAGTTGGACTCCACAATCTCTTGGCAAGAATCTCCTTCCAAACAATGACTAAATAAGAGTAAACTTACTGAGTCACTACAGTCAAACCTATATACTATCATCCACAACTACTGTATTATGCAACTGCTGCAATTATATGCAACTGCTGTCCAAAAATGCTGATTTGTTGAAAATGAGGCACAGGAGATGAAAAATGATCTTTCCAAGGAACATCTTTCCCAGCAATTCTGCTACTCACTAAGGAGGGTTGCCAGACCCTTGAAAACTGCACCCATGTAGCACGGGAAGAACATGCTGAAACATGGTTGAGATGCTGGTTTCCTTGTCACCACAGATGGGAGCACACTTTCTCTCCCTTCTGGATGTACAGGGTTTTCTTCCCCTACCAAGCTCAGTGCTCTTAAACTGCTGGGAAAGATACTGCATCTCAAAACAACATTTTCTTGTTGCAGAAATTTTTGTTGTTTCTAAAAACAAACAAAAAATCCCCACGAGAATTAGGATTTTGTTCATGATTCTAAATATACTTTTCAATCCATGTACACTTTTGAAACCCTCACACTGCTGTTACTTCTGTTACCATTACCACTAGCATATTTATCACCCTAAAGTGTCTCACTGTAAATAAGAAAAACTCAGCACCCATCTTGTCATGAGTGTAGTCATAAAAGCAACCTGCATCTTTAACATGTACTACAATGTGCATTGCTGTCTCAGTTACAGAAATGCAGTATTATTTTAATTAGTAGCCCTCCTTTGCAGACTGATTCTGCACAAAGACATAAGCACTGTCTTAGCAAATTACTTGCATACACAAAGCTATGCTTATACTATAATCTTTGCAGTAGCTTCATTTCTCTGCTCATTAAGGAACACATTTTTTCCCCATTTCATACATTTAAGAACATCTCTCTAATGAGCTTACATACTAAGCGTTAATCTTTCTTTTAACATTTTTCCATCAGCTGTGTAAAACTGAATCCCTTGTCATTTGTCATGTTGCACTGAAGGTCTGATAATTAACAAGTATGTTGCTGCTGTTGCTTAATGATGAATGCAGTCATATGAAAGCATGTGGTTCTCCCATTGTGGCAGTTGTTTTTCTGACTTAGAGCAATGAACATGTGTATAAGATCCGATATTAAGCACTATATTTACAATGTGTGCATGCATGCTACCATGCATTTCATATATACTATAAATCACACCCACACAACACATAATTTAGCTTAAGGTTTAAGTATTTTCATAGAATACTATACTAGCTCATGAAAGGTGAAGGGGAGTCAACAGCTTATTGGTGCCCTGTTGCTGTTAAGTTTTAGCATGCAAAGCACTTGCCTTTGCAGAATCACAATTCTTTTCCTAGCAGGGCCTTCTCTCGTCAGGTTTAAATATTGCATAGTCTTAATCTAAACATCCTGATGCAAAACATTTGCAGTCCCTGGCCTCTTAAACTTTTTCACATAATTTTCAGTTGTTTTTTCTTTAGAGATAATAATGTTAACACACCAGTTCTTTCTCACAAGCACTTGCTACCTTGCAGCTTGCTGGTTGCCTGTCCACACTGCTCCAGAAAGCATTTTTTTTTTTTTTTTTTCTGCAGAAAGCAATAAATACTGAACCAAGGTGAGTGCAGAGACAGGTCACAAGAGCACAGGTTACTGAGTGACACCTGTCACTTTGCTTTAACCCTAACAGATGTGCTCTACCGTTGAGCAAAGAGTGGGACAGTACAGATGAAAGTGCTTTGAGAGGTTACAGAGAACAGATAAGGGCCTTTTAATGTTACACTGTTCACTGCAGGTTGACATTTTCTTGTTATTCTTATCCACCTGCAGTACACAGAGGAGCATCTTCTGCAGAAACAAAGTGCTTTCTCTAGGACGTTATCATCCTGAACTTGACTTTGCAGAAAGAAGCTGTATATTCATTTTTCACATCCTTTTCACAGTCTTCTCTTCAATCT
Source organism: Pterocles gutturalis (assembly GCF_000699245.1). Taxonomy (NCBI): domain Eukaryota; kingdom Metazoa; phylum Chordata; class Aves; order Pterocliformes; family Pteroclidae; genus Pterocles; species Pterocles gutturalis. The sequence goes on from NW_010117471.1 coordinate 2,397, forward strand.
CTGCATAGGAATTTCACTTGGTTTGAGAAGGAGTAACTATCCACAAGTGTTAAAATGAGAAGTTAGGTCTACTTTAGTAATTTATGTTACAAAGGCAGAAAAGAAAATTTTTACACAGCTGATCATTTTTATGGCAATTTATGACTTCCTTTTCCTCCCTTTAATTGAACTGCTTTCTAAATCTAATTAAGCATGTAAGAGAATTAGAGTAACGGTACAGTACTGAAAAATCAGTTACCGTACAAATGCAAGTAATTTTCTTGCTTTTAACAAGTGGGTTGGTTTGCACATGGTGATGGTGTTCTGAAACAACAGCCCCAACTGCAAGAAAACACAGTCTGTTCTGTCATTTTGGTGGATCATCATTGCAGCAGTCCATTATGAATCAGGAACATGTATATTTTTATCTGCATAATGGTAAATAACAACACATTTATAGCTTATTATTCATACCCAGTTGGGCTAATCTGTCCTCCAATCCAACACCTCTGTGATATTACAGAAGCCAGCAAGGGTGGTAAGGGCACACAGCTTGCCCTGGAGGAGCAGTATGGACGCCATATACTGCCCTATGCTGCTGTGGCCATCAGTGGATGCAAACCTGGATGCCCCGCTGAAAGAGGTCTCTCAAACAGGCATCTCTGCACTGTCCCAAGACTGGACTGTTCTGGGTGCAGCTGTACTCTCTGTTGAGGAGAGGGGGGAATGTGGGGGATGCTGCCTCTGGATTTGGGTGTAGGGAGTTACCTCTGCCGTCTCTCCAGCCAAGTGGGAGTTTCTGAGTGGTTTTCTCTCGGTCTTGGGCTGTGCCATGCAAAGCTGGACAACAGTGGGGAACAGCTGGGAACGTGGGATGGTCTGAGCTCCGCTTTGGATTTTGTCTTTCTTATATGTATCAGGAAGGCTAATTAAATAATTAACCAAAGTGGGCTGAGACATGAGCCATGTGGTTATCTGAGTTTAATTTGTGCGAATTAGAAAAAAATTAATGAGGTTTCTTTCTTTCAGGAAGAATTCTCAAATTTGTGCCTCTTTTTTTCCCCCACAGATGGTAGATAGGTTCTGAAATTACTTTTCGTAAAAAACCCCCTCATAGCTCTTATTTATTAGCATGTTATCCGGGAAAATATCACTAACCTTCACAAATCAGTCTGTCTCCCACATGACCTACACTACGGACCATACTCTTGCCTTCACTGATATCAGTTTAAATCACCAGCAACTCTGCTAACTTCATAATGTTCCTTTTGATTTCCACTACTGCAAAATGAAAATTTTGCCTTTTCAAATAATTTATTTTCCCTTTTTTTTGGTAGCTCCAGATCAAACCCAAGATTTTCTCTAATTTCCAGTAGAATTATGTATGTGAGAAAAAGATCACCCTCTCTCAATAAACTCCAAACTAAATTTCTCATATTTTCCCTCCTGTCCTGTTCATTAAAATATTTCTTTATGTTCACATTCTTCCTACAAAGGGTTTGTGACATTTTGATTTAAAGGAAGTTACATCAGAATTAATTAAAATAAATTTTAAAAGCATTTTGCATATTCACACTGGAAATGTGATGCTGTTGATTTGAAGGTTAGTGCTCCCAAGACATGTGTGTATATGCAAGATCAACACTGGAAGATATTTTATTAACACAATAAATATCACCTCAAAATTGTCAGATGTATCTTTTGTGACCTGATATTCATTTCTCACACTGTAATATTTATTTTGCTGGAAAAATAAACAATCATTAAAAATGTGTATTTGTGGAGAAAAAAATGTAAATGAGCAAGCAAGCAAGGTCTTAATTGAAAGTAATCCTTTGAGCATCCTGTTATTTGGACTGAAATCTTTTGATCTTAGGCCTAGTGATGAGCAAGTCACTTCACAGAACTTAAGGGAGTTTTATTGGTATAAAACTGGCATATGATAAAGGTCAGGCTCTTCCATTTTAACGACTGAAGTAAGATTATTTACTACTCAATTTACAGGCTGAAAGTGCATTCTGCAGTGTTTATCCATGGGGAGAAACAGAAAAAAAGAGACAACCCTAGTTTCCTGAAAAAATACTCTGCAACTGGGGACTGCTTAGCAATTGCACTAATAAAACATTTAAAGAAACATCAGGGCTTAAGCTACTCAAAGCTCATAAGATAATTAGGCTGCTTGTCACTTAGGACTTGATGCTGAGCAAAGTGCCAAGATCCTCAAGTGAACAGTCCATTAAAACTGCATCCTTCAATTTAAATGCAAGCTCCGGTCCGGAAGTGAGAAGATGACAGATCAAGTCACAGGGAGATTTGGAAATCTCAGTATAAATTTTTTTTTTCAATATTCCTTATAAATATTTGTTGTTCATTGGGGCTAAGAAAATTCCATTCATTTCTCCATGCTGTTGCCCATTTAATGAGGCAGAGAAACATTTTATAATTCCCCTCTGATGAATATACAAGCACCAAAACCCAAAGCTGAACAGTGAAACAAACAGTAAATTATTTCAATCCTCTTAATTCTCTGCTTTTTTGGCAGATAATGCCATAAGTCATTTTAGCTTAGAAGCCACAGATTCAAAGAGATTTCTTTTTAAACTTTTAAACTTTGGAAATGTTTAAATTGAATGAACTAACAGAAGAAATAATTTTTACCTAATCAGGGAGAAAATAAACAGAGGACTTTTCAAATATTACAGTGGCTATCAACTGTAATTGATTGCATGGATTTGGATCCAGTGAAATTTTATTACTTTTTTCAGTGAGTCTGAATACTACTTTAGGAGGGCAACTTTCCCTCACTGGATCCAAATCCATGCAATGCAAAGTCCCATGAAACTCAGTAAACTAAAAACTTTTTCCTCCAAACTGCTTCCCCAGAATTCTTGAATAGTTGCCTGCGGTTGAACTGGAATGCAGTTGGAAGGGTTTGAGTTAAGTGCAGCTAGCGCAAAAGACAGTTTGGCTTCGTACAAAGGTGTAAAGGATAAAAAAAGGGATTGTCGTGGACAGTCCGTTGTTATTGTAAATTATGCAGTGAGCTGAAAGTACACTGGAATAGTCATCAAAGTTCCTAAGAGCTGCTCTCTTCCAGATGAGCTAATAGAGTGGCTCTGAGCTCCGAGGTTAACTGAAATAAAGTTTAACAGTGCTGTAAAATACATTTGCTGTATTTGACTTCTTTCTAAAGTTAGAGAGGTGATTCTGCTGACCCTAATGTCAGTAACAGCTCCATTTAACTCAACATATCTGCATGCAGATGACCACAAATTTTTACCTAAAGCACATATTTACAAGCTGTAACCTTCGCAAAGATCAATGTATTTTTGGATATCCTAAGAGATCAGAAAGCATCAACCAGAAATCTACGAAACCATTAATTGGATTTTCAAGTATCTTCATTTAAATGACACTCAGAAGGAAGGAGTCATTGTCCAGCACTGTTTCGTTAATAGGCTTATATGATATGTGATTGCTTGTAAAAACAGCTATCCCCAAGAAGAGAGACCTTGGAGGTCCTTTCTAGCCCTATGCAATGGAAAGATGACCCTGGAGTTAAGAGAGGCTTACTGCTGTAAATGATCAGTATCTCCTTAACTTGTTTTATAACTTGAATATGTATAATTTTATGTCCCTCTAAATTTTTCAGGTACAGTGCTAATACTAATTATTGATTGGATGTAGAAGTGTCAACTCCCATTAGGTACAATTAATAACACGTGTCAAACTGTGAAATAATAAATGTGCATTCTTTGAAAGTGAGTTAGAATGCATCACATACTTTTATTTTCCATTATCAAGAACCGATTCATAATCTTTATAAATTGTTTTCATTATACTTTTTGAGGGAAAAAAGGAATTTTATACCATAAGGCTGTCTTATCTTCATTCACTTGAAAGACTAGAGAGATGAAACACTTACAGGAAAGTTTGCACATCTTATGGCACCTCTGTAGATCTGCTGCACCTTTTCCCACAGATAAAGCCTCACCCTTAATGGTGCCATTTTCCACATCTCTACAGGAGCCCACACCATCTGTCAGGCCTTTACTAAGCTGGGTTTGTGAACAGTAGAGTAGGTGTGAACAGAAACATGAACATGGCCTACAAAATGAGGAAGCACGAGTTAAATCCTCCTTGACGGCTGGGGCTGTAAGAATGTGGTCCACTGAAGCCAAAAGTGTCCAGTTAACTCGGCTGGGAGCAGGAGCTGACTGCAAGAACACAGGAGTCTCAGCTATTATATTAAGATTTAAGCATTACTCTGACCCATGAGCATGAATAACAAGACGCATTGCTTTCAATGAGAGGAAGCTTGGGTCTATTTACTGTAACCAAGTCGATTCCCAGAAAAATAATTAATTCCTTGTCATGTCTCATGTGTATTGATTTTTGTAATTACAATGAAATCGGAGGAAAGGATGAGGGGGAAGGAAATGCACTTGATTTATGTTTAATTTGATGCACCAGCTGTCAAGGACAAAGAAATTGAGATACAATGATCATGCCCATCCTCGATGCACTCCTCTGTGCTTAGATAATGAGTGCCAGACATACGCTGTAGCAGAGGATCTAAAAATCACACACTGCTCTAATGTACAGGATTCAGTACTGCAGTGTAAAGAGCTCTGTTTCTACAGCAGCCTCCACAGCATGCAGAAGAGATACCCAAGGGGAAGAAAATAAAGACAGGACAAGCTTATGTGACTAAGAGGAGGAGACAAAGAATTAGAATGGGGGAGAAAATTAATACAAGCTGTTGCTGATAATAAAGCTGACAGTAGATAATGTAAGGAAAAAAAACCTGTGTGAGAGAAAAGAAAATACATATGGCCTTGCTTGGTAACTATGCTGTTAGGAAAAAGCATCAGGAGAGCATTTGAACTTTTGTTTCCACTGTGCATTCACTAAAATGGTAAGTTAGAAATTTTTTGACATAGAGTCAGTATTTGACTTATTAATTAGGTGACGGTCTCCTTTTCCAAACATGTTTGTGGGAGTGGTTGGCCTGTTTCCACACACACACACGCACACATCTGATGATAATACTCAATTTCTAGTTTCTACAGCATCAGAGATTAGTTTGTCATAAAAATATCCTCATTACTTACACAGATACAGTCAGATATTTTGGGCCCGTATTAAAGCCAATGCCTGCTCTAATTTCATCAGGACCACAAGAAGCTGAAGAACAATTTCCAACCTTTTGCCTAACAGTATCGGTTCAGGAAGTAAAGTCTCCAACTCTCACATGAGAACAAAAGCTTTTCGCTACACAATAGCCCTCCAAATGAAAGCTGCAAAACAGTCTCACATCCAAATATTAAAAAGAAATTCTATATATGAGGGAGACGAGTTAAGTATTTTCATCTAAACACATGATATTTTAAACAAAAAGCAAACCTGCCTCCACTACAGGGAACTAATTTGCATCCAGTTTGTGCAGTTTCTAAAAACTGTTGTCTAAAATGTCAGCACTCTAAGGCAAATTTTCCTCAGTGACCTATGCACACCACAACAGAGGAAGCTGCAAACTCATACTTTTTTTAAAAAAAGAAAAAAAAATCTCACTGGTGTGGCAGTCTGTTGGCAACACTTTGCGAAACTATATTCTTCCTGGCTAGGACAGAGCTCTGTGCACAAAGTCATAACAAAACAAACTGTGAGTCACTAAGAAATAACCAAATGACAGTGATTGATGATGGCAAATCTGTCTCCAATAGAATTATTGGTAAAAATACTAAAAATTCTTTCCCTCTTAATATATTAAACTCTTCATTTAGGGGTTGAGTTGATACTGCCAGAAAACCCTTTTAACACAGCTCGCATGAATTTTAGTGGGCGTTTGAATACTGAAGCATGAGAGACTAGCCTGTTAAAAAAGCTGCCCCTAGAGAGGCTGCTGTTTGCATAAAATACATTGGTTCTTCTCAGCTGGGAAATCATTTGATCTATTTTATATCATGCGCCCTGTCACTAAGGAAGCAAATATGGCTATGAAATATGAACAAGAAGCAAAACATAAAAAGCGACTTAATAAAATGAGTAATTATGTTTTGCCTAAATCCTCTCATGCCAGCAAGAGGCACATACCATCATAAATTCAGCAAAGTCTGCTCATTTCAGTATGTGGGAAAGGAAAAAATAACTGCAGCCAGGCCCTGTGAAGCACATTACTGCAGAGGGTTTTCTCAGGAGAAATTGAGAGCGCTGACTGAGGAGCACCGATTACTGCAGTGCTTTAACTGATGGCCAGATGCAGGGGAAGACAAGGGATCTGGAGCTGTTCTGTGCCATGACCTAATACTTGGCACATGCACAGCTGATGGAAGAGTCTAACACTACCGGCCCAGCACAATCTTTCAAAATGCAGCCCGAGTCTTTAGAGATAAATTTTCAGTGCTTATATGCTACTTCTCAGTGAATCAATAAATTTTTAAAAAATCAAGGAAAAAAAGAAAAAAGAAGGAACACAGACACAGAGAAGCAATCCAGTGACCAAGTATTTGTGAAAGGCTGGTGTTAGAAGTACTAACACACTATTCTTTGAAATACTTTCAGTATTTAAATTCCAGGTTTTTATAGTTCATGTGCCTCAGAAGCTCATGATCCTACAGCATTAAACATAAAACATATTACTAAGTATACTCTTTACACCTAGATGCCCACGACATTGAAAAGTTCCAGCTTGTTTATAAACATGATTTTACAAAGATGAGTAGAAAATCAGAAATGCAAACATTTTTATTTTTCTAAACTATTATAAACTTCTAGTTATTCAAACCTTAGCCTAATTTATTCTCTGGTTATTACACAGAAATGACATGACAACGCTGATTAGCTGACACCCAATGCTAGAACTCAAGCTGCAATACAAACACGGAAACATTAGAACTGTGACAGACAAGAAATGAAGAGTGAAGCCTAGAACGCATATTTGAGCAAGTGCAGAAAAAAATGAAAGCAGACATGACACAATGGGCTGTGAAGAATCATACTTGGATATGAACTCTGCTGAAAACAAGCCTCCCTCTGTACAGAAGTCTGATTATATAGTTCCCTGCATCTTCCTACAGGAAAATTGTGTAAGAGTGGAGAACGCTGAACCCCCTCTACTGAAATCAATGGCAAAACTACCACCAGCTTCACTAGGAGCAAGTATCAGCCTGCAATCCTGAGTATGAAAAATGGTATTTCAGAGTATTACACATAGGTGCAATGTACAAAGTCAACTTGAGGAAATCTAGCAAGCGATGTAGAGTATTAAGCCCTAATATTAGGAAAATGCTAATTGTTTTCCACAAAAAATATATCCCATTCAAGTATCACAAATATCTGCGGCAAGCATGCTAAGAAGATATCTCTTTTTCTTTTCAATGTAAACTGTGTTTTATTTCTGTACTGCTAAAGCACAACAGAGTGAAGGGCACACTCTGCTGGTCAGAAGCACCATTTGCACTGAAAGCTTTTTAACAATATGAGTATTAAAAAATAAACCCCATTATATGAGATTTGGACTTGAAGTTGTGCTCAATACTAGGCTGCTACTTGACTTTTTTTCATCCTGAATATGAAAGACAATGGCTATGATGCTCTGAATGGACTTTCTCAAGTTTAAACATCAGCCTACCTGCTGTAAGAACACTTTCTTTCCTGAAGGATGTTTTTTAGCAGTATAAAATTGTTGAAAAACTCTTTACCTTAGGTTTTTCATCCAGTATTTGCTGACGAATCTCCTTGTGCTTTTCTACAAGTTTCTCCTGTCTTTTACTCTGAGCATCTTCTAGCTGTAAGCAAATAGCAGGGAATCTTTTTTTAGAGATTGCACATCCTCACTCTCCCATCTGTTCCCCAGCTAAGATTTCATCCATCAAAATTAAAATGTTATCATCAAAACAATGAATAATTCTCATCTAAACTTAGACAACATTGTCACAACCGGCCCTGAGCACAACTCCTCTTAACAGCTGTGTGTGGACAATATATCTCAGATTTCACACTTGGGATTAGGAATCAGAAAGGTCTAAAGGACTTATTGTAGGCTTCTAATGCTACAAAAAGCACAATGCATTTTTACAAGCGATATAATTTTGCTTTAGGTTTTATTGTAGGAGTTGTGCGAGATGGACCCTGTTCCCAGAAGAAGAGGAATTGTATCTTGGAGTCCTAAATGAACATGCTGGTAAATTTTGGGCCTCATCTAATAAAGCACTCAGACATGTGTCTGACTCCAACAGGAATTAAGCATACTTAATTTGCTAATTCTTTAGGTTGCTTCCTGAATCAAGGCCTCTGTGAGCAGAAATGGGCCAACTTTGAACTGAACTCTCTCTGCACCTAAATTAAGAGAAAATTCAACAGTGGCATATGTTTCATAGTGATTTCACACATCAAAACACTGCGGTGCACATTTTCAGCCATGTGTAACACCTGTAATGAAATTCTTTTACTTGTATTTACAGAGCTCATAGAATGTTTTTTTTGCATTTCAGTAACTGTACAAATGTAATTAAAGTTAAAATATACTCTGCAACTTATTGACTTTCAGAGTTCTTTATGTAATCTTTGCATTCATGAGACAGCAAGACAATTTAAAGAAATGGTACACTCTCCATGAATAAACACAGGATATTCAGAGATTAAATCATAACTGTATTGAAATCTGCCCCTCTTAGCACCATCCCCCAAACACTGACTAACAATTAATCAAGATCTGTCTGAAATTCCAGTTTTCCTGTAACAGGAATGTGAAAAGACATCTACACTGCATCTGTTAAAAATTAGTGGTTCGAGAATCTTTATACTGAAGCTTAGAATCTGAGTTATTATGACCTAAAGTACGAAAGCTGACATTTTACCCCCCAAAATGAGGAATGAATATATGGCCTGACATACCCGCTTTATGTACTGCACCACCTCCTGGATATATGATCGAATCATTTCGGTCTTCTCTCTGTGGAGAAGCAATCAACAAGTTATTGTAGTCAACACAATCACACAGATATATTTCAATCCACCACAACTCCTTACAAAACAAGTAAGGCTATGTTTAGACTGTACAGACCTGCCTACTTGTATCAACTTCCTGAATGGGCCTTTCATAACAGGCTGCATCTTTATTGTATGAAGGGCTCAGACTTCCCCATGACCTACCACCAGAAACCTCCCGCTCTGTCCCAGCAGGCTCTTTCCCCAGGGTACTGCCACACCTTCACAGCAGTGGTGGTGTTTCTTAAGGCCCAAATGCCAGTCTAGGAGAGCGCATGATGATCTGCAGATGCACACTGCCCCATTGTGGCACACTATATAGTAGAGAAATAGTCTTTGTCAGCGAGCAGATACCGCTGACGACATCTTGGAGATGATGGCAAAGCTCCCACAGAGAGGAGGGCAGACTCAATTTTGGTCCCCAGCTTTTCTGTGTAAACTACATAAAGCTGAACTTAGAGGAAATACCTGAACTATAAGTGACTCTGTGAGATAGTTATTAGGTAACTATTGGTCAAAGGCTGAAGATGAGATCCCCAAAGGGATAAATGTACATAAAAAACCAATTTGGGGGTACTTGAGTCAACTAGATTCAGGACAGCACTCTAAAACCTAATTGCCTAAGGTAAGAACATTGAATTGCTGTTCAGGTGGCACTAAAATCTGATGGTTTTAAGTAGTTACAAAAGCCCTGGGTGCATATAGGAATTAGAAAAAATAAGTAAGAACAATTAATACAATGTATTATCTCTGTGTAATATTCTTTCCCAATTTTGTGTAAAAGCTTTAAACAAACAACAGCCTAGCCCAAACAACTCGAATGGGATTCAAGAGGTCTCGCTACCCTCTGTCCTATTGCGAGAGTAAGGGCAAACGGTATCACTTGACAGAGGAAAGCTGAGTTTCCCATGTACTTCCCATCTCACCTTTCCCAAGGGGTCTTTGAAAAGCCTGGCACAGGAAAGCCCTTGGGAAAATCAGGAAAAAAAAAAAAAAAAAAAAAAAGGAAAACAGAAAATAATTTCTAATTGTCTTTTTCTGAGCTGTTCTCACTAGTGTCTCATTAACCTCTCAACAAATCATTTTGTATTGCAATTGACTTTTACTGCTATAACATTGTCGCAATGACTACTTCTTTCTAATATGACTCCCATGTCCCCTGACCAGTTCTAACCACATTAAGTATTTCTCCCTTTTTTACATAATCAATTATTCTCATTTTGCTATCTTTTTTCTAGGAGGTTTATTAAAATTCTATAATATAAATTTTTAAATTATCTGATGCAGTTCCCTGTGTGCGTGACCTTCATTCAGTGTTACCAAGTACACAGATTCTACATTGAGAAGCTCCAAAAATCTGTATAAACCTTTTTACCTGCAGAAAACCCATAGTTGAACCATTGTTACACGGTAAAACTCTGATTTTCTGGATTTTTCTTTTTTTTTTTCTTCCTTCTGTATTTTTAATTGTTTTTAAATGTTACTAAAATAAAGATTGGTAACAAGAATATCCCAGAAAACACCGTGAGATTAAAATGTCCCATTTTATTTTTCAGCTGCCTGCCAAAACAAATGAAGGAGGACAAACAAACCTAGATACTGTGCCCTTGGGAAGAATATAATCAACTTGCACAACTACAGTTTGTGTTGTCTGGCGGTGCATAAATTAAATTAATATTCCTGTCCCTGTTCACAGAAACTGTACCCTCAGAGCTCAGCCTTCCTCTCCCTTTTGCCCCAAGTAACTGAACACTGCATAACACTGTCACTGGAGCAGAATCAGTAGCACAGCATTGTGTGCATCTGAGGGGAATTTGTCACAAAAGTGGAGCGAACCTTCCAATGTGTTGCTGCTATTTCTTCTGGAGTGCAGCTTTAACAGAGTTAAGAAGAAAAGATAACTCACAAATAAAAACCTAAGTTAAGGTGAAATCAAACCCTAGAGGAACTGAAACCACTGAGTCCATTTATTCTCAGAAGAACAGTGTTTGGATTAACAGCACCTTGGTGAATCACTCCATCATGCCACCCACAGGCATGTCCCCACACCAGACATCAGCACCTTTGCACCTGACCCAGACCCTCAATGCTTGCAGTACAAGAGATTAGATCAGTCCCAGGAAATGAAATTTGTATCAGTGGAAGAAGGACTCCACTGCTCTGGTGAGGTATTACAGTCTGTCTGAAAACTGCCTTGTATTTAGGATTAAGATCTTTCTTTGATTTTCCATTTGTGAAAAATCTTGTGTCTTCTCATAACATATAAGGATATGTATCTAGGGATATACTTACTCTTCCATTTGATTTTTATCCTTGGACTTTGCTTCTGTGATTTTCTCCTGCCTCTTCTTGTCCATTTTTTTCTTCAATTCTTTCTTTTCTCTAAAGCATAAACAATAAAGGCAAGTTCAAAAAGTATCTAAACAAAAACCACACGGAGTAGTAATCAATTATAAGGGGAATGGCAGCTTACTTTTCACACGTTTCTTTCAGTTTCTTTAGCTGGCTGTTCTGACACTCCTCTGCTACATCTGTCAGCTTCTGAATAAGCTAAAAAAAATCCCAAGAAACAAAAATAAGTATTTTCAGCTAAACATCATACATGTATCTAACTTTCCTAAAAAGTCTGTAGCAGACATGAAAGTGTTACACAATTCCCTGATTAATTACCAACGATCAAAAGCCAGTAAACATTCTTATCAGTGTAAATGCATTCTTATATTGTGGAGTCCAGCCAGACTTACATACATCCGACTTCCACAGAAACTACTACTTCTCTGTACATCAAGGTGATATAGTTTCAGAACATTAAATGTAAAACCAAAACATATTTTGCAAGTTTTACCTTTGCTAGGCATTAAAATACGATAATTCATAAATGGTCACAAACTGAATTTATGCAATATACATTACAAACTGAATTCCTGTGTCACTGAATAGTCAATGTTATCTGCAAGTGCTGAAAAAATTCCTCTTGCATTGAGCATTAATACCTGGAAGAGCTTGGATTTCAGGGTGCTCAGACGGATATTGAAAATTCATGCATGAGAGCTAAGAAATCTAATTATATATAAGCATAGCCTATATTTTGATCACAGAATGATGGATCCAAAAAATCTGAGTCGTCGGTTTGAAATCTGTTGTGCAGTGCTGGGTCCCACCTCATTCGGCTTAAAACGGCTAATAAAAAGCATGCTTGTGGTGGTGATGCTGATGTGAAGGACTTGTGTCCAAGTTCAATGAATGGTGAATTGAAGTGGGAAATGGGACCAATTTGGTTTGATCAGCCCCTCTAGTTTAAGTCTGATTTCTGTAAAATTATCCTCAGGATGATGAACCAGAGAAGGTATAATAATGCCTCGCTACTCTGATCCAGCTTCTCATTCCTTAGACAAAAGAAGAAAGATACCGACAATATCCTGTCCTCTAAAAGAAAAACATCAAAAAGAATCTCTTGTCTGCAAAGCAGATTTTAATCAGAATATTAACTCTTGCACAGCTCAGAGGAAAAAGGAAAAATTGTCTGAAAGTTCTGTGCTAAATAGAATTTATTCTGACACTACCTAACTGGACAATGCTGAAAATGTAACTTTGCTTTGAGAAATGCCATTTCCTATTTTGAAATGAGAAATTAGTTAGCTTACAATACAAGCTCAATTATGTGGGTCCAAAACATTTTTTCTTCATAAAAATTAAAATCCCTGAGATGCAGCAAACAACTGATACTTGAATGTGGGCTCCCTCCCCGCAGCACAGGTAACTGTGTCCATGCACCCACACTGGAGCAGCTCCTGTTGGGTGATGCTGAAGTGATTCACATACAACTGGTGATAAACAGGGTACCACTTGGGAACCACAGCTCTGTGCTACAATCCATGGGAATGAACTTGTGAAAAGGCCTTGCTGAGCAATATACGTGTGTATCACTCCTCTGACCTGCTCTTTTTGGATGGCAGGGCAGAGCAGACAAATCACTTCATCCAGCAGTAATGAGGTAAAACATCACATAATAGAAAAAAATTGTGAGAGAGGATTATCTGGAGTTGAGAAACAGCTTGCACTCCCGTAACACCCTTTAAAAATGTTCTTTTCTGCCTGAGAATACCCATCATCATCAGCTGCCATCTGCCCAAGCTCCTCTGTTTCAGCTCAGAGGGCCTATGATCCTGCTGTAGTTGTCAGCTGAACTCCAGCTGTAAAAACACAAGCTGGCTTGGACTGATGGACACAAGATATTTCCTCACCATATACAGATAATGTCCTGCATCCCCTTAAAGCATTCATCTGCAACAGGAACACTGTTTGGCACAACTTTATACTCTGGGGAACGTTTGCGTGTATTTTTCATTTATTTATTTTCATGGTGTTTCAATTTATTTTCCAGCTAATCCTGCCTCCTTGAGTGCCATACGTTTAAAAAAAGTGGCAGAAGAAAATGAGAACATCATCCAAAAGCTGCAATAAACTGAGACTTACGTAGCTAGAGGTAAGGATTCTGCATTAGCAGTAGTAATAATCCTGTTGCTTTTCCGCCTTCCATCCAAAGCTTTCCAAGTTCTTCGAAATGTTAGTGACAAAGTGACACAACAACCCCTTGAAGTTGCAGCAGACCACAGGGAAATTAAGCTCTGAAATGGACTCCACATAAGAAGAAGCCCCACTTCATTATAATGTCATGCTGCTTTCATTACTCACCCTGAGATCGCTAAAGAAAAGCAGATGACAAAACAAACGTACCAGCTTAATGTGCTCTCGTTTCTGGTACTTTTCACTGTAATACTGCTCCTGTCGGAGATTTAGCAGCTGCTGCTGTTGCTTCTCCTTCAGCTCAACTAGCTTCTGGGTCATTTCAGAGTCCAGAGCAGCTAATTCCTGTTCAATAGTTGAAGAGCTGTGGTCTGGGCTGCCTGTTTCAGACCTGTAAAGACACACACACACACCACCAAGGTCTAAGTCACTGGTAAGTACAATCTGCCCCATATTTAAACCTATTTTTTAAGGCAGCTGGTTATATGCAGCCCATTAAGAATTTTCTCAGCAAAAAATAAGCAAAAGCAGTATCATTCTCAGGCCAGCAGTAAACTAACACCAAGAAAAACATTTAGAAGAATAAATTATGCTGTGTCCCTGCTCTGCTGCTGTGTTTACTGCTGTAATCAGGTGTTACATCAGTTGCTTGGGAAATCTCAGGAACAGTGCACAAGACGGACAGAACAGCAAAACCGTGAACAGAAAGGGCAACACTGTGAGAAAAATGAATTTGCTACTCAGAAATTTGCAGAGATTACAATGCAGAGAACTTCCTACAGTGGCTGCCTCTGTTTTCTCTCCCGGGTTCAAGTTTGCAGCTGCTGTTGCTCTAATTGAGAGTAACTTCAACTGAAATAATGTCAAGCTGCTTTCATCAGTCTGAGGATACGAACCAAGCTAGCCTCTTTTTATTTTTTGTACTTTCCTTGTATTTGAATACTCTGCTAAGAGGTTAAGTGGTGTTGGTATGAGAGATGAGGATAATTTAAATACAGAGCCAGAAGACTGCATTAATGAATATTAAAGTCAGCATAGTATGGCATTACACTATACATTTTAAAGCTGACATTTCTCACGTATTTTTGGGAAAAAGAAAGAAGTCCTATTTCTAAGCGCTGGGTAAAATACTAAGACTTTGTTTTAAGGGACATGTTAATTAAAGAAACTTCAGAACAAGACAAGCAAAACACTTCTGCATGTGTATAAATATATACTTCAAACTTCCTACAGACAATGGCTTTACTGGATCTTGGCCCAATTTTAGACAAGGGCATGAAACACAGATTGTTTCTGACCAGAGACAACACATTTGTATGGCAATCTGATCCAGGGACTCCTAATGAAGTAGTGATTTATACTTTATACTTGAGTAGTAAGCTCTTACTAAGCCCAGTGACATTATGTCATCAGGCAGGCATAAATGAATAAGCTCCTTCCTAGGGACAAGTTACGGCCTGAATCCCAGTCACTTACAATGAGAGGTACGATCAACAAGGTTAGCAGCCAGAGCATGCTTGCAGCCTTTTTCTCTGATGATCTCCTACCAAAAACTAGCAAGTAATTTTTTTTTTTAATGGTCATTCAGCATCTTCATATTTAAGAACTGCAGCTAGATCAATTTTATGTACACTTATAAATTAAACTGAGAATGCTGTACTAATGGGAGAAATTAAAATTTAGGAGGGTACCCCTATCTAATTATAATTCAGTTGTAACAGTATCAGACACTGATTGTATCTATGTATGTATATGTTTTGCCAGGAGTTAAGAATTAATCTTTATTAACATAGATCCTTACCATATGAACAAGACAATAATTGCGGAAAGATTAGTGAGTCATAACAGTCTTTGCATTTCAAACTGATAATGATAAATACAACTCTCCATTTTTCTTATTACTTAAATAATATAAAAATTATATCAACACACAGAAAGAGACAGGGCAATGCAAGATTTAGAAAGAAACCTAGCACAGAAGGGGTGTGCATAAAGAAGCAAAGCCAAACAATCATTAAGAGATCCCAAAGTGGTCTGGATCAATCATAATTTAAGCAGTAGTCAGATGTTAATAACTTTAAGCTGTTTCTTTCACCTAATTATACATCTGTTGCCTTCTACTCTAGCACGGTTTTTCTTCCAGGAGACTTGGAGACAATGTTCTTCATCTCCACATTCAGAAGATCAGTTTTATACATAAATAGCATAAAAGAGGACTAAGTTTTGTTCCTGTTTTGATGCTTGGGTATCTTTCACCACCAGACAGCACTCTGTGGTGGCCCAAAGTAAACCAAGTGCTTAATATGGGCATGATGACCACCTGTGCTGCTGCAAAAACTTGTCCATGCTTGAAAAAGGAGCTACATTATCAAATTATATTATTAAGTATGGAGTGGAAGTTTCAATGGAACGTCATGACACTCCTTCTCCTAAAAGAGGCCAGCATGGGACAAGATGGGGTGCTCTGATAAAATATGTGGCAGTTGACCTGAGTAGGAAAGTAAAAACACTTTACACTTTATCCAGATAGGTTTGAGTGCTGCTGCATTGTGGTCTGGTTCCTGAACTGTCCCAGTACATAGGGGATGCCCCGTCTCATAGCTTGTGATTAAGCTCTCTACCCAACCACTGGCAGCTGTTGCCAGTCCAGCTGAGTCACCTACCCATACCCATGGTCTAGGGAAAGTGCGAAGATAAATACTGCATGCCCTAATTTTCGGGGAAAGAGGTATAACATGGTGAACAACTTATCAGGCTTCTAGCAGAGAAGCAGCACATCACAGAGAGGGATTTTTCTGATTATTTCCATATCAAAGTCCCCAACTTCATTTTACCTAGGAATCTTGCTGCTTTTGAATTTTTTTCTGTGCTCTAATGTCACCTCTGTATTAATTGTCTATTACAAAAGAAGACTTGAGTAAAGATCTCCAAAAGCAAGAAAAGGAAAGCTACATTCAACATACCTTTTCTTACTGTCTCTTTTTGCTGTTTTTTCCAAAACTGCTCTTCGTCGCAGGTAGTCATTTTGGATTTCATTATACTTTGCAGTGTGCTCTTTGATAAGGTCAGTGGTTTTCTTGTGGTGCCTCTTTACAAGATCCTTCATTTCTTTGTAGTGCTTCTTCTGAAGCTTAACAAAAGACTTCTGCTGTTTTAGCTCCTCAATAGTCTGTGCTTCCACTTCTAAATGATAACAACAAAAGCCACTTCATTTTTCTAATAAGAGAAACCCAGAACTGCCATTAGCAGGAAACTAACTGAGTAGACTTATCTCAGAATAAGCTTACCAGATTGAAAATGCTGTGGCAACTTTAATTGATATATGAGTAAGAAGTGAGATGAAAATTTAGAACACCAAGGTGTGTAGCAAAAGAAAAACCATGTACTTTCTTCAAGCCCTTTCCGATGCAAAAGATTCCCAGCAGCCCAACATATAAAAACATGATCTTATATAGATATGACCACAGATCTTTTTTTGTACCCCCTGTACGAACATGTCAAGTCTCCCTTCTCTCTGGATAGGCTACATAACATGCTGATCCCTAAACCCCTTCACAAACAGCACTTCAGCTGCCTGCTCTCCTGCCTTGACCTGGGCACTGGCTGGAGGCACCTGTCCCGGTATCATCACAGCATCTTGGGAGAGATTTCACTTCTCTCTTGATGGAGACCCTGCATCAGAGGAGTTGTGGTCATCTGGTTGCCAGTCCAGCAAAGAAGCAGCAGCTAAATGCTGAGAGCTGCCCTCCAGCACTGCCACTCCAACAGCAGCTATGAAGGATATCCTGCTCTGTGAACCCAGATCACAGCTCGAGCTCAGGAGCTGCTAGCCTGACCTCTGCAAGCTCACCCTAAATTAGCAAAAAAAAAAAAAAAAAGAACAAAGTGCTGGAGAGAACAATGACTTGCCTGATCTGGGGTCACAGCTCTGGGAAAGCCAGACAGAAGACCCTTTCCCAGACAACAGACTGTATGAGGCCAGCAGGTAATTCGACAATCTAGGCCAGCCTCTTTCTACCTCATGAGGGAGACTGAAGAAGAGGCAATCAACATGCAGAATTTCATGGGTCTTATCTGTTTTCCACATCTAAATGTTGGTGGCTCTAACTGAGGAAACTGTCTGTAAAATAAACTGAGTTATGAGATTTGCAATCTAAACAGTAGGGCACTAACTGACAGAGCAGTTTGCTTGATGTAATTCTAATTTCAATTCTGTGGGAGCAATGGCAGTGCTGCAAGGCTAATGGAGATAAAATGGTTTCACTACTATTCACAATATTTAGAGCAAAATTTAGCTTCTGTTCTCAGAATAGTGCTGGCATTTTGTTTGCATTAGATGGTAATATGGTGCTTGTGAAACCATAAAAATGGGATATTTTGTTTTAAATTCCCTGATGGCACCCAATACCAATCTCATTAAATGTTCTCAAACATTTAATAACTTCAAAGCTGAGGAAGAAAAGGAAGAAAACAGGGTATGTATATTTTATCTGAGTTACTGTAGTCCTAATCACTCAAAGAAATGTCTAAGCCAGATGGCCTACTTCATAAAAACCCGTTTTTCTTGACAAAAAAAAAAGGTGTATCATTCATCCAGTGTAAACTGTATATTTATTACCTGTGAGGACACTCTGAATAAGATCTTCTGTCTTTGCAGGTGCTTTCACTGAACCTAAAGGTAAAAGAGATGACCAACTCTAATTCTTCTAAAGCAAGAACCATTATTGTGCTGCTTAACTGCATATTAAAACATGGCAGGTGACACAGGACGTACACTCACATGGGCATTTATTATCATTTGAGAAAACACATCTCTTGAGCAGAAGAGTAGCAACACGGAAAATAACACCAATCCTGTGAACCAACATGAAAAGGTAACCTTCTGAAAACTCACCTGAGCTTTGCTGTTTTACTTATAAGGAGGATGATATTGAACTGACTGATACTACTCATATGAGTCATTTAAGTGGTATTAGGCTGATGGTTAGTACAACTGCCCTATATTATGATGTCAGTTCAAAATTTCTGTACACAAGATGAATCCAGCTCCTTGGAGCTCAGTTAGATCAAGCCTATGAGGACTGCAGTCATAAAGTTATAAACAATGTGGTTTAACAAGCATTTGTTATAGGAGATACATCAACACAAAATATATAAGTATCTAAGACTGTATTTTGTGTGTGGAATAACTACATGCATAAATTAGGCATATTTGTAAGAACAATTTAAAAAGATTCCTGCACTTGCAACAACATCACATAGCAAATTTTCTTGCTTATAGTGAACTTCAGTAAAACCACAAAAGCAGCTCTTAAACAGAAGATATTTATATACTTGAAGAAGACTGGCCCTAGCAGTGTACTAAAGTAGTGGGAAAATTTCTACCTATTTTATAAAAGCAACACACATAAACCCCCCCTTTATTCTTAAAATGCAAAGCACATGAAAAATTAACAACCAGATTTAAGAATATGGGAGTTTTTTTGTTTTCCTTTGGTTTTTTTTTTATTTTACCTGGTGCTGGTTGGCTATGGACAACCTGAGTTGATGGTTTCGGTGTAAGAGAGGCAGTGTAATTTACTCCATTTTCTGCTGGTGTTGGCCTGGGTTCATTGTTAGCTTCAGATGGTGCATCTCCATGGTCGATCTGAAAATACATTATTATTTATATTACTCTTTCTATCTAACAGACTTAAAATCATTTACTTGCAGGTCTAGTTTAGCCTCTTTTTAAAGTGTAAAATTCTGTAATTGTTATATGCAAATCATTCTAAAAGAAAACAAAAAAAGAAAGATATCATTAAGAGCCATGGTAATCATAGAATCATTAAGGTTGGAAAAGACCTCAAGGATCATCAAGTCCAACTGCCAACCCACACCACCTAACCCACTAAGCCGTGTCCCTAAGCACCACATCTACACGTTTCTTGAACACCTCCAGGGATGGTGACCCCCCCCCTTCCCTGGGCAGCCTGTTCCAATGCCTGATCACTCTTTCAGTGA
>NW_010117472.1:0-34452 GCF_000699245.1 Pterocles gutturalis
TTCTGTGATTCTGTGATTCTGTGAAAAGGTAAAGAAAAATGTGTTGCCTTAAACATCGATCTCCACATTTTAATAATGAAGGCTGTATTTTAAGTGGTGGATGGTTGGATGTGATTGCAGTTTTTGATGCCCTGTATTCAAACGGGGCTGCACCTTCTGAAAACTCGTAGAAGTTTCAGTTATCACTCAAACCTGCCTACCCCAAAATCAATGAAAATGAGGCAAACTGAAGGCATTGGTGGGTTCATTAGCATCTTGGACAGCAGGTCTAAAATGTTACTTTAAAAATCTCAAATTGCATAACCCTTCTTTAAAGAAGATTCTATCCTAACGTGTGTGAGAATAGCACCCTAAAAGAAAGACTTTACACTTAAGTATCAAACATGTTTTCTGACAAAGGATAGTTGAATGGGTGCACTTGAGTGGCTTTTTCCTTTAAGATGTATTCTCTAAAAAATATTGCTCTATGGCTCTTTTTCTCCTCCTTCTTTCAAATAATCTTAAAGGAATATCAAAGATAGCCCAAGATTGCTTCGTACCTAAAGCATGGATGGCATGGTGGAGTTTTGCATAAGAGTAATAATGGAAGTAGAAACCCACCACATCATCAAAATTAGCTCTTAATCTAACTCAGGATTAAAGGCTATTATTGGTAAATTGACCAGAGTTGAATGCTCTTCTGTGATCACCCAAAACACAGTCTGTGTATGGAAGCACAGACCCACGTTTACTTTTATCTGCTTGTTAAATTTGACTCACCTGCATTTTCCTTGAGGAACCTTTACAAAATCCTTGTGATGTGAACTCCAGCAGTGTTAGCAACCTACATCTGCTTCTGGTGATCACCAGCTCTGAGCACTAGTTGCTCAGGATCTAACCTCAGTGCTGGAGTAACAGAATGTTGTTCATACATGTGATTAATTGGTTTGAATATTGTGCGGCAGTTGCTCTGACAGACGTTGACTGGAAGAGATCTCTGAAGGTTGTATGGTCTATGTCCTGTTTGAAGTGGGACTTCAGCCAACACTAGATGAGAACAGCCAAAGCTTTGACTTGCAGAGTCTTGACAATCTCCAGGGGTGGATACTCCACAGCCTCCCTGCTTATCGTGCTGGAACAGGGACAGCGTGTCCTTAGGCAGCAGCATTCACGGGCAGCGTGTCCATAAGCAGTTGCTAACGTTTGTGAGCAGCATTTGCAGACCCTGGGAAGGTACGAGGGGAACAGACCACCGAAAGTGGCCAAGCTTACATCTGTTTCTTAAATATCATCTTCCCTTGTCCTTGTACAGAGTGTGGGCGAGGTGGCCCCGCTGGACTGACCTCACATGGGAGATATGTTGGGTTTATGTTCTTACACATACAGCCTTGTCTATGGGACTTGCCTAAATCGCAAGGAGTAAGTTGCTAGGGCTAGTATTACCACATAATGTGTGAATTTTGCTGACAGGCAAATTGAAGAAACAAGAGTTTCTGTGTATCTTCACAAACATTTAATGTCAGAAATGGAAAGGTGTAATCCTGGGCAGCACAGCACTGACACCACGTGAACTTGTTTACTCTACTGGCAGAGCTGTTCTGGTGTTGAGTCCATGGCTTTGGTAACTTGAGAGAAACAATAATTGTCTTCTTAGAGCTCCCATCAACTTCAGCATATTTTAGGTTAAGACCTATATCACCCCCTTGGTTTAAAAGTCATTTACTGTGACTCGTCTCAAAAATTATGTCTAATAGCCAAAGTCTAATCAAAGAGTTTGTTGCTTTCTGAGGATGAATGTACTGACACACCTGCAATAGGTTGTGACTCTAAAATAGAAGAATATTGGATTCTAGTGACGTTTTGTGTACAGTTGGCTGTTAAATAGCTTAAAGAAGCCCATCACACCTGGTGCTGACCTCGTACAATTACACAGGGCTCTACCTTGGCTGGCCCTTGTTTGCCTGTTGTTCTCTTCTAGAAGCAATCTGTGTCTGAGATGGAGCAACACGAACTAATCATTACTGTGATAAATGGGTTAGGAAAATGTCTTCGGAAGCAAAGGCTCTCAGCTGGCCTTGCTTCTTTTGTGTTAGAATTAGTATTCTGTTACGTTAACCTCAGACCCAGTTGGCCAATGACAGTGTCTATGGTCGTGACTGATGCAGTTTGAGGAAACAAATGGCCATTGCAGTTTGGGTTACCCTCATTTTCTTTAACAACTTATTTTCAGTAATTATCATGATCTTCAAAGTACTTTATAATAGACATGAGGATGGAGTCCAAATCCGGATCTGTGAAAGAAGTATGAGATCTGTCTGCCGTGAGCAGGCACAGGCGATTGTCTAACAGGTTGTGTTCCTAAATACCCTGTAACAGCAGTATATTTTTAATTTTTTTTGTGTCACCTAATGTGTACACAGATTTACATCAGACCTTTCAAAGCTGGATGTGTACAGAGGAAGGAATATCCCAATAATTCTGAGAGGTTTTCAAATGTCATCAGCACGGCTCCCACTTCAGAGAGCTGTCCGCAAGATACTGATTTTGCCTTTCGCCTTCCCCCCAGGCTGCATCTCAGATGCCTCCCAAACCTAATGAGTGCAGCTGCACTTTTTAAAAGTGGGGAGAAAGTAGGTAAGAAAGAGAACTGGGAGGAACAGGCAATGGGGAACACGTTGTGTGCTCAGATGAAATGAAAGAGAAGATGGAGAGTCAGTGAGGGGGAGAGAACTCTCTCTCCCATATGGCAGGCTCAGCAGGCAGGAAGGCTTCTGCACCTCCAGTGCTGAACTGGTGTGAAGAAATGGAGTGGGAACTCCTCAATTAATAAGGCGAGTGTAGGGAATGGTGGGTTGGGTGAAGTTTTTTGGAGGACTCTAGAAACAGCACTCGAGACACTTAAAAACATAAATTTAGATTTTTGTAGGTGCTTCAGGCACTTAAAAATTCAGGCCACTTATTTCTGAAGTGCTTATTGTTGAGCAACTCTATCGAAAGAAAAAGAAGGTATCTGGGTCTTCAGCACTCTGAAAAGTGGGCTGGAATATTGCACAATGGAGAATCCTGCGGGTAACCTGAATTCAAAGCAGAGAGGCTGGCTCAGCTCAGTGCCGTGTCCAGGCTGCCACTAGCTCTTCTTAGCTGGCCTGCAGCTAGCCCAGGTGCAGCATCACCGCTCTGTTGCTTGTGGGACCCAAGGGAATGGTTGTAGGACCATACTTCATGGTGTGATGCCTTGTGATATATCAGTTTAGCAATTTATTAAGGTGGCTGGTGTTGCTACCCTATAGAGACCTGCACTGGAGGCATATGCTCTGGTTCTCGTTAAGCCATTGAAAGTGCTTAGATACCTCTAAGAGGATACACCCAGTGGGCTGTCTACATACCAACCCTGGCTTTGTAGATGTAAAAGGCCTTCATTTGTTCTGTTTGCCATTAAAATAAAGCTGCAGCACTGGTATACAGTAAATACATTATTTAAAAATCAGGTGGTTGCATGAAAATTTTTTCCCGATTCTAGGAATGGGGCAAAAGCAATCATAAAGCAGAACAGTGGTTCGTACTAGAAAACGTTGTTAGAGTACAGTGTTGGGGAGAGGAGGAATGCAGCAATTTTTATTGTATCTTCTAATACCTTGTAAAAACCTTAATGCAAACATTGCTGTACAGGCTTCTGCTAGCCCAGCTTATTTTATTTAGAAGTCAACTCTCAGCTATCTCAGGAGGCATCTTTTGTGGGTATAGTCTCTGTCTTCAGTAGAAAGTGTTGCTGCTACAGCTGCACACACTCAGTAATTCAGACAGAATACATGGGGGGGGGTGTGCACATAATATACAGCGTAAAGACACTGGGGAAATGCTAATTGCCAAAGTTCCCTTCACTCCAGTGGTTAATTTTTTAAAACTTTATTTCACGTTCCACTTGTTAAAAAAAAAAAAAAAAAAAAAAAAAAAAGGAACAAGCCCTTCTCTTCTCCAGTCTCTCTTGCAAATGAGGTATATTCCTTGAATATCAACATGTTACCTCTTCAGAGTGGTGGAATTAACTGATACAAAATCAGTGAGGAAGAAAAATAGAGCTTTTGGGATAAGCAACTCTGAATAAATACATATTAATTGACTGAGTTTCTAAACCAGGTGTCTGCTAGCTAATGGCAAAGTGATAAATAGGAAAAGACAGACTTCCTTGTGGGCTCCTAATCTTGTTTGTCAGAGAGAAAGTTTCGGCGGTTAGTCACGTTAAATTTGGTTGGGATTAGTTTAGTCACTACTACTAATTTATTACTTCAAAATGTATTATGTGAGAAGAAGCTGGATCTCCTGAGGACTTTAATGGTATATAAATGTAAGTAATGACAGGTCAGCAGAATTATTATCAATGCACAAAACAGTGTAAGAGAGTGTTTATGGAATGACAGAGAGTAAAATAGAGACGATTTTATGGGAAAACTAAAACAAAATCTTTTTTTCCAAGTGATTAATAAGTCCCAGTCTGTTCCTCCTGTTATGAAAGGGAGAACTAAAGGAAAAGTGATCAGCTGCTGTTTAGTGGATATAACTATACCTAACCCTTGTACGGTGTACTTCCCATTGGGTCCAGTTAAGTCATGACTTTTACAATGATTTGGAAGCATCAATAAAAATCATGTTGTTTACATGATCAGTAGATTCACTTTCTTTCTGTTGACATACATTCCAGGCTGCTTCCATAAAATTATCACCTGCTTTAAAATAAATCAGAGCTACCAGCCGAAGGGTGAGTTCATCCGCAGGTGTCACTGAATGTGTGTGGTGTCACGCTGTCCACTGCTGTGAGATGACTGTGGGACCAAGCTCAGTTCAAGGGCTGATTTTGTATGTCAGAGATCTCTTACCCCGACGGAGCTTGGTCGCTCGTGGACCAGCCTAGCCGTTGTGCAGAGCTCGGGGAGAGCACTGCAGAGCGTTGGGCAGACGTCCCAGTGAATTTGCTGCTGGACTCCAAACTGGAAAAGGAGAACGGTGCTGCACCTGCAGGTATATCCTTATTTACAGCCAAGCTGACAGTCTTACGGGGTTCATCTCATGGGACTATCCCTGCTGTTGTAGTCACTCATTAAAAACAAAGTTAAGGGCCTTCCTCTTGCCTTTTCCTCTAAAAGAAGCAGCAACCTTATGTGAAGGGCAGACATGGTGGCATTGTGGCTGTTCCTCTTCTAGTGCTCAAATCCCTTCCTATGCTGAGAGGTTTTATTTGGGGGGCTCTAGAAGTACCTTATTCATTTCAGGGAACATGATCTGATAATAATTGGTGTATTTGCTGCAGAGTGTTTTTGCTGCAAAGAGCAGCAGAAGTTTCTTTCTAAACATGTCTTTGAAGGGTTCTTCTTCCCATTTGGCAATTGAATATGACTGCTTCTCCTCTTCTGCAGAACTGAATTTGGGTCCTTTCTGTAGTAGCTCCCTCATATCCACTTTTTCTCTTATTTGCACGATCACCTTTCTTGTTGCTAATACTGGCAAAGCATGAAACGTGGGTTGGTGTATCAGAAGTTCTTGGGGAAGTGGTGGAATTTAGTGCGGTAGATGCTGTAAGTGTGGGCTGTGTCCTCTCCCTTTTAGAGCATGACAGATGGGAGAGGAAGCTTCCAGCTCTCTCTCGGGGGATCCAGATGCTGTTCGCACACGTTTGCAGAGTCTGACTCTGTCCCATTCAATGCACTTACAGTTTCCTGATGGAACACTCACTGCTTTTTGAGGAACATCGTTCTGACTGCTTCCTTTCAAATACCATCTCAGAAACTTTTAGAGGAGGAGGCCATTTTCCTAGTGCCTCATTACCTGTTTGTGAGTGATAAGGAAAGGGAAATAATTTGTGGAACGCGTGGATAATAAGGAAAGTGGCTTTCATAGCAACAGTAACTGTGCGAAATTCTTCCTCATTCACCTTTCATTAAGATTTTTATGACTGATTCGGATCACATAGCTCCTCTGGATGAGCAAGCAAGCGTTTGTTCATGTCTTTGTTTTCCTTTTTTTTAGAATTTAAAACTTGGAGCCATTAAAAGCCAATTTTTAGCATTGTATCCTTCTTTTGTCCTTTACAGATACTCTGTGTATCCTTTGAATATAAATGAGTTCTGAGCTATAGAGACAGCATCCACTAGAAGACTGATGCTCATTAATGTCCTTTCATCTCAGCATGTCCCTTTTCTTAGCATCCTGGGTTTGTTTTTAATCATATAGATTGATATCATATCACCTGCTGAGTCATTTTTGGGCAAGAAGAATTTCAGGATTTTATAATTTCCCTGCTTTACATCAAGAAAAAGCTGAAAGCTTTTATAGTTCTATAGGCAAGCTACTCAACTTGCAAGATCAGCTAACAGTATGTACTCTTGGGATACTACAATTAGAATCTCTGCGGGAGAAAAAAAAGAGAAACTGATTTGACCTGTAAGCTCTAGGCTGAGAGAGGGTTCATCACCTTCAGTCTCTCTCTCTTTGGAGCCCTTTTGTGTAAGGGAAAAATGACTGGGAAAAAAAATGACATTATTTCTAACACCTCAGATGTGCCTGAAGCACCGTTCTTTTGAGTACTGAGAAATATCAGAATCTTCCTTCTAACAGTAAAAGAACAAGCAAGGGAAATGTGGATTCACTTCTGAAATAGCCGGGTGGTTTAGTGACAGCAGATGCAGGTAAGGCTGAGGCTTCTGGAGACAGTGTTCAGGGACGTCAGTAATTACTGGTGGTGAGAAAGGGCCAAGTCAGGGATCTCCCGAGAAAAATACTGACCCATAGAAGTTCGTGAGACCCTATGGGATACATATGGAGGATGCTGGAGGAGCTGGCTGGGCTGAGGTCACTGTGACCCTGCTCTCTGTCATCTTTGGAAGGTTATGGAGATCACGGGAGGTGCGTGGGGACTGGAGAAAGGCAAATGCTGCACCCCTTTTCAGAAAGGGCAAGAAGGATCCTCCAGGGAATTGTAGGCTGTTCAGCCTTGCTTTTAGTCCTTCTGAGAACTGTGGGGCAGATCCTCTCTGGAGCTATTTCCGGACAAGTGAAGAAGATGATTTGGAACAGCCAGTATGGCTTTACCATGGGTAAATCACGCTTTTTGAACTTTATTGCCCTCTGGGATGAAACGAAGAGATCTGTGGATGATGAGATACTGGTAGGTAACAGTACGTTAGCAAATACCGTATCTGCTCATGGCCGTTGACTTCCAGAGCATCCCTGTGTCCACGCTGGGACATTATGGCCTAGGTGGCTCAACTGCTTGGTGGCTGGAAAAACTCATAAGGCAGTAGTCCCCAAGATGATCAGGGGCCCTGTGACAAAGGGCTGGGGGAGCTGGAGAAGGGACAGGCTCAGGAGGACCTTACAGCAGCCTGCCGCTACCTGCAGAGAGGCTGCCAGGAAGGGATCTGGTGGTCTGCTCTTTGCAGCGGTACGTGGCAGGACGATAGGAGACAACTGGCCTAAATTGAAGTAGAAGAGGTTTAGACTTGATGTAAGGAGAAACTTTTCCCATGGGGAGCCTGAAGGAGTGCATGAGGATGTACAGAGGTGGTGCAGTCTCTGTCTGTAGAGGTTTCCAAGACCCATCAGGGTAGAGGCCTGAAGAACCCGGTCCCATCTCATCGGTGCCCTTGCTTTGAGCAGGTGATCAGACTTCACACCTCCTGAGGTCCTTCCCAGCCCCATTCAAACTTGAAATTCAAGGTGGTGAGATTTGCTGTACGAGCAGAGGGCTTTTCCTAGCTTACTGCTTTCATCGGCAGAGAACGCTCTCCTCAGCCGCACGAGAGCCCAGATTTTGCAGTCTGAATCATGGACTGCTGGGCTACATCGACTGCCAGTTATTCTGTCTGGTAAACTGCTCCATGAGAAGAGAGAATATTATCACACCAAAGCACTTGGTGTGATTATTCATATTTTATCCATTCTGAAGTCAAATGTGAGTTTCCCAGAAAGCTTGATAATTCTGTACAGCTAAAAAAAACCACACTAAAGCTGATTATAGAAAATTGTGATTTTTTAAATTGAAGACAAAAAGTTTAAAGTAGCTGAATTCATGACCCATCCTGCTTTCTCATTCTTAAAAATGAATGTTTAAAAGTTCTGAAGATATCATGGAAGATCTGTCAGTGCAAGGGGAGTCTGATATTTCTAGTATGGGGATCCTTTCTGTTCTCTGTGTAAGTGTTACAAAAGCCAAATATCTCCCATCACATACTGGGGGTCTGAACAAGCTGTTTGAAAAGCTTCCTCTTCTGCTGACAATTTTTTTTTCTCTTTTTTTTTTTTTTTTTCAACTAATTTTTGCCCCTTCCTGTATTCAAGCTTCCTCTTTATGTTGCTAGATGAAAAATGAGATGTGATTTTCAGGAGACAGAGCTGCTGGGTTAGGTTCATCCCCAGGACAGCTTGGTATGATGCTCCTTTTTGGATTTTAACAAACTGGCTTGTTATTATGCTCTTCCCACCCAAAATCCTATGGGAACTGAGTGTTGTTGCCAAACCTTACTATCTTGGTCCATGAAGAACAGTTGGATTTTATCATGGAGTTATTGTACTGTTGACTGTTCCACAATTAACAGTGCATTAGTATGCACATAGGAGTATGAAAAGACTTTTCATGTATAAAATATTCAACATTTATGAAATAAGCCTTTTTATAAATGTAGATACTAGTTGGCCGGATACGTTCATGAAAACTAAATAGTGGCAGCAGCCCACTATGGTTCTAATGAATCTGATTAATTAATATGCTTGAGAGATTCTTTTATTCTTTTAATTTGCAGAAGATAGAATTAGTCTCTTTCCTCTGCCAGAGGAGATGTGGCAAGCGTGATTTGTTCTCAGAGCTGTTGGTTTGCAGTTTCCCAGACACCTTGGCCATACATTTGCTTAAGAACATGTGTGACTCCTTGGGTATGTAATTAGGTGCTTTTGTGATCTGCCTACAGTTCGAATTATGTTGTTCCCTTTTCATTTGTATGTAAAACAGTGCTGAGATTGGTTGTTCAGTGGTTTGACGAGTTTCTGATATTCTAGCTCTGAACAAGTCAGAGAGAAAATAGGTCCTCCGCAGTCATTTTTTAGAACATCCAACTTAAATGTACTAAAAAAATTACATCATATTTTGAGAAACTGACTTAAATTCATTCTACAAATGAAATGACAGGTGTTCTATCTAAGAACAAGAAACTCTTCTTTTAATAAAACATGAAACCCTGATTGTTCACAAGTCAAGACTTTCCAAAGTTGACGTCGGCTGGGTATTGAAACCTGCTGGGATCTCAGAGAGAAACCGGTGCCGGGGTGAATCCTGAGGAAATGCCAAATGACCCCACTGTCAACGCTGAGCTAACGAACATCACCCAGTGGTGTGACCCCAGTTCGGGTTTAGGAGAAGGCGGTGAATCCGTGCAGGGTTGGCACTAACTACATGAACCACAGCTGAGGTTGAGTTGATAGTTTTCAGGTAAGGTAGAACAACTTCCTCATGTTATCTGGTGCTGATCTAAACCCATATTGATTTGCTGTAGTTTTTTTATCAGTACTAAATAGGTACATCCCAAACCTGTCAGATAGAAGAGGATAATATAAGGAGTTTAAAATAAATTAGCAAAGATTTCATTGTCTGCTGGAAACCAAACCAAGCCATAGTTTGGCCTTTTGTACCCACTGCAGTTCTCTTTAAGCGTTACAGATCGGATTGTAACTCCTCACAAGTAAGAAGCAGGAGAGTTAAGACCAATAATATGAAAAGTGAAGGGCTCACCTCAAACCCTACAGCAGTCGCCTGCAAGGTAGGAGGAGTATGTTTTTCCATGACAAGGTCGTTGTGAAAGATTAGTTTTTTAAATGAGAATACATCCGGTGTAATAGCATGTGCTTAGGAACAGCAGGTCCTTATTGTAACTAACCTGCCAGAAAACACTTTTTCCAATGAGGTCCATTAAATAAAGGTGGATTGGGTTCAGCTCGGTGTCTCACTGTTCATTGAACGGGTTTCCTCCGGTTGATGGTCTCTTAGAAGCTCCTTCACTATTTTACTGCCATAAACACCATCAAATTCCTTTTCTGATTTCATTGACCAGAAACAGAAAATGCATGACTTCATTTTCTTTTGGATAGTTTGCCAATTTCTTCTTCGGGGAAATAAACATTTTTCTCTATCCTGGCAAGAGCAACATGCTGTAAGGAAGTGCTTTTATAATAATTTAATTTTTGTCTTTTACTGTGAGAGTTTGCTAAATGACAGGTAGGGACAACTTGAAAACAGGATGTTTAATTTTATTTTTTGAACATGAATAGCAAAGCTGTCTTACTGGGAGAGAACAAAAATTCTTTATTGCAACTTGTATCTGTATTGCATAGAAAAGAAAGGCTGAGAGATGATTTTGTGCAGTTGAAATCATATGTCTGAGGGATTGATAATTCATCTGAATAAGCCATGAGTTCCTAAGCTCTGCTTGGGTACAGGAGGAGATAGCTGATGGCAGAGGTGAAGGTGCTGGAGACAAGGAGTGTGCAGCACTACACGTATGAAGAATGTACGGTCAGGGAAGCACCAAGGCAAGAATCACAGAATCATAGAATTATTGAGGTTGGAAAAGACCTCAAGGGTCATCAAGTCCAACCACCAACCCAACCCCACCCAACCCACTAACCCATGTCCCTAAGCACCACATCTACACGTTTCTTGACCCCCTGATGTTCTGCTGGTGATGTTCCTGTCGATCACATTTGGTATTAAGACACTTTTAATTTTACGAACAGGGAGAGAACTTCTAACTAATTTACTTTATTAGAAAACAACACAGAAATCCCACTTCAAATGCATGGATAAGAAGTGCTTTCCTTCAGTTACACTCTTGTGAGGGGGAAAGGGTGGAAACATTTCGCATGTTTTAGGTACCCACCCACTTGCAGACTTGATACTTGCCCCTTTTCTACTGTCAGGATGACTTATGTGTGAATATGATGTAAAAATAGAGAGGAAAAAACCTAAATAGAATCTGATTTTTAGTTGCTAGAGACTTCAGTGGGATTATGTTTTTCTAACCAATGCACACAGTATGTATAGGAGCATCTGTTGCTTACAGCACAACTGATGTTTCTATCTTTAATGTTCATAAACTACCTGTAAATTAGTGTACTATCTCTGTGCTCTGGAAGATAGGGGATGCACATTATGGTGGTTTTGTGTTTTCTTTTTTTTTTTTTTTTTTTAATCATGTGTATATTCTTTTATCTTGGCTAAACGAAATAGCGTAAAAAAATTCTACAGACAGGGCAGATTGTTAAGATTTGCAGTTATTCTTATATTCTGAGGGCTGTATTCCATGATCTTCATCCTCAGCTGCTCAATGATGCAAGTTCCCTTCAAACCATCCACAGTAATACTACAGCTTTCTTCTGATATTTTTCTCGTTAGAACCTCTCTGGTCTCAAGTTGGCTTGCTAGAAATAGAGAGCGCATGTGCAAACTGCTGTTATTTGTACCACCATGAGCCCTGAGATGTAACGTAGAGATGTGTTCCCCAGATGTCAAGCCAGCAGCATGCCCGGGGAGGGCAGCTGTGTTTTGAAGTCCAAAGCAAAACGCAATGCGTGGGGCAGTGGGCTTGCTCCATCCCAAACCCTCCTGGGGAGGTCCTGTGTAGCCCCAGGGTGATGTGCCTTCCCAGGAGCCAGGCACTGGGAACAGAGATCTGGAATGCTGTAGAACAGTGCCACCAGGTGATAGCATTACATGCAGGGTTTGCTGCCAGAGGGATTCAGTTCAACAATTATTTGCAGATTGACTCGGTTGCAAAGCATAAAGCATATTTTTTCCTCCCTAGGCTAGTGTATGTAGTCTTCAAACCTAACCAACCCATTTTTGCTACAAGATCCATCATAAAGATGGTGTCTATGCAGAGGGGTTTGATGGGTGGGGGTTTTGGGGGAAGAGTGGGTTGCTTTGGGGATTCTTTGCAATTTTTGTGGATTTCAGAGAGGCATGTTCAGGTCGTCCAGAAGGATCCGACTCTCTGAGCTTGTTTACTTCTGGTACAGCACAGATGCGAGAAGAATTGGGACAATATTCTAACAAATATCAGTCTAACGTTCTTTGTGTGAAACCCTAAGGCATATGGGATAAATGTATTAATTGTTATTGATGCCAGTTTAATCTCGGTTATTTAGCATCAAGTAATGTTATCTGAAAGCAAATTTAATATATATGTGACATCTGTGATGATCCTGCTGGGGTGATTTATGTAGAAAAGTCGCTAAGAATGTGATCCTATCTTACTGGGGAAATTCCTAATAATAAAAGAAGATATTTGCAGCTCTGAGGAGTTTGTTAGCTAACTTGTGTTAGTTGCTTGCTAACACTAGAGACATAACGGGAAAGCTGCTGTCATGCAGTCTACCATCACAGCAGGAGAAAATTAAACGAACAGGAGTCCCTTACAACACAGTGTATTTAGGAAGCACTGCTAAAGGTAATACAGAATAGTTAAGGTTTTATAATTATTTTCACTATATTCGTGTTTGTTAATAAAACCAGTGCATTGGATTTCATTCCTTGAGGCATCCTGCCCGCAATGCATGTCCCACTCAGGGAAATGCTCCAAGTTGCTGGATTAATGGGGGACGGGGGGAAGCAATGTGTTTTCCATTTAACACCTGTATTCCCTCTGCCCTTTGCTGGGGTGTGAGGATGTACAGAAACAGAGAACAGCTCTTACACTCTTTGAAGTTAGGAGTTCAGCAGAGGGAGGGAAAAAGATGTTTGCCTTTTCTTTTTAATCAGCATAAAATTCACAGCAAAGGACTGGTGGGGAATTTCTTCCTTTTTGTAAACTTCTGTGAGCAGTATAATTCATGCTACAAGTCCTAAAGCTTGTGAGAGTCCTTACCCATCATTTTGTTATGTTCTGTGAATTTTGGAGCAGATCCTTCTTCACCTGAAGGCTGGGATTATATTCAAGATAAAAACATTCTGAAGCCTCTTCCCTCTCTTAGGAAACACAACCTTATAAAAGTGTACTTTGTAAACTGCTGCAGTATTTGTTGGTGGGGTAGAGGGTATAAACATACTTTTATGTGGCTGTATTTGTGTGGTTTATTCTTGTGACAATGGCTTTGCCTGGTTTTTGTCTGTTTGGGCTGTAATCTGTCGTAATCCCACTGCCATCGATACTGCGTGAACAGGTTCAGCTCAAACTCTCCAACGGAGAATTATCTCTGTGCATCTCAGGATGGTTTAAAATTTTGTTTCAGGAGATTTTGTTTCCCTGGTGCAGGCAGGATCAAGCAACTTGCCACCACCTTTCTTAGCAGAACCCCAATTAGAAACCAGGCGTCTGCCTTGCGGTTCCATAATGCTCTCAGTTTCCTATTGAAATCTACACAAATTCCTGTTCAAGCAAACTGAACTCTGCCATGAAATTCAAATTCAGTCGCTATGGCCATGAGCTGAAATGGATGGGGAGCGTTCTTCTCTTGCACGGATGCCGATCCCCTTCGTTTTCGTAAGGCCAGCAGTGCCAGCAGGTCAGTCAGTCGCTCTGCGAGGCAGATGCTCGGCTGGGCTGTGTTACAGCATTCCTTGCTGCTGATTCCAGCTCATACTTGTGATTATGGTCAGTGAACAACCATACGGGTATGTCAGGGCAGACCGTCCTAACCAGAGAAGCAAAGTGTCCTGGCACGTGGCAGTCCTGGCAGCCCGGTGCTTTGGACCGACGGGAAATCCCAGCAGGAGTCACTGACGTTGGGAAGGAACCACAAGAGTTCTGGAGGTTGCCCCCATGCCCTGAGACAGGCATAATAATTTAAAAACAAGCAAGCTGCACAAACCTTGGGGGCAGATAGAAAAATATAGAATTGGTTTTAATGTGCAATGCAAATATAATCACACTGCTACGTTTAGGTGTGATCCCCAGGTAAAGGTGTACAAGCACAAGCTCTCCGTGTTTGTAAGCTTTACTCGGAGTTTGCTTTTTCAAAGCTTTAAGCAGAATCTGGCCCATTGTTTCTGCATAGGCTGTAAGGGGTAAGGGGGAAATTGGCTTCACCTGCATAAAGCCGATGGAGTTCTGGCAGGACAGGTATCCCAGTCGCGTCCTGTGGAAGGAGCTTGTGTGCTGCCTTGTTCCTCTGGAGCAGCGTTTGTAAGGGCACAGCGTGTTCAGCAAGCTTGGCTCTTGCCGTATTGTGTGGATGGCTTTGTCAGACACAGGTCAGGCACCAATCCTGCTCTTTTGTCCTGGCACGGCCCCCAGACAGCATTAGTGTCGTGTCTGGAAATACACCGGGGCAATCTGCTAATAGAAACCACTGGTGACATCTGTCAGATAGATTTAATTAATCAGATCATTGCTGCTGTGGTAGGAAATATAATTGTTCCTCGATGTGAATGCTGGGCCTGGCATTCCACCATCACAGCGGCACTCACCCGCAGAGCTGTGGGTGATGGTATCTGCACACCCGCATCCCGGCACTGCCTGGTTTCACTCAGCTCTTAGCGGGGCTGTAGGAGTGGAGCGACAAGCGTCGATGTGGCACTTACAGTACGTTTTGGGAAGAGTTCATCAATAGTGTGGTGTGTAAAATACAATGCTGTGACCGAGCTGTTCTTTTGCTGAGTAAGTTTGTTTCACCATGTTAATGATTCAGTTTGATATAAGATGTTAGCAGTATCATAATTCTGAGGAAACAATCATGTTATAGTGTATTTTAAATAAAACTATGCCTTAAGCTTCTAGAAACAGGGTAAATAACTTGTCGTTGCCTTTTGTCTTTTAAAATCTGTATGCAACAGTAGTATTTTATAATATAACATTAATTACTGGTGATATTGATATGGCTTGAGGATCTCATGTTTTTACAATGTAGAATTAGAAGAGGTTTGTTTTTTTTTTTTTAATTTTTGACAGAGGAGAACACATTAGAGAAAAGTAGAAAGAAGCATCCATTAATTTGATTACTCTTGGTAGTTTTTTCCTTGGGTTGTTGGTGGGGTTTTTTGTTGCTGTTCATTGATGTCTCTTCTCATGCATTCCTAGACTAGGATGATTTTGAGCTTTCGGAGCACTGGTGGGTATTTTCCTAC
Source organism: Pterocles gutturalis (assembly GCF_000699245.1). NCBI lineage: Eukaryota > Metazoa > Chordata > Aves > Pterocliformes > Pteroclidae > Pterocles > Pterocles gutturalis. The sequence continues at coordinate 15,083 of NW_010117472.1, forward strand.
ACCATGCTAGAGTCAGTCTAAGATTTTTGGTATGAAATAATATTGGCACAAATATCAGGCCCTGAAAGAACAAGGAGCACAAAACTTAACTTGACCCTGCAAAAAAACAAGCAGCCTGCTCTGTCACTCTTGGAGACTTACCTCCAGCAGCCTGATTTCATCTCCCGGGGCGATGGGCAGATGAAGAGAGGGGTCTGTGGCACGGGGTAAGGGAAGGCGCACATGGGAAGGGTGAAGGCGTGTGAGATGCACTGCGTGGAGGTGCTTAGGGTGCAGCAGGATCTGCCTGCCATCCTTGCCAAGCACAGCCTGGCTCTCCCAGAGCTGTTCAGCATCTCTTCGCTCTTCAGTGCTCCCGTGTGCTGAAAGACTTCGTTACCTTGAACAGAGATGCGCTCGGCTGGCTCAGCCCCAGCTGAGAGAAGGCTGGGGAAGCCATGCATGCGGAGGAAATGGGTTCAAAACAGTGATTCTGCTAGACCTAGCAGAACTAAGCAAATCTCACTGGGTTTAGCTGACGATGCAGAGCCGTGTTCGTCAGCTGCCGAGTGTGCCTGTGTGCCTTGGGTGTGCAGGCTGCTTGCCCTGGGCAGCACGAAGCGGTCAGGTTGTCCCCAGATCCTGGGAGCAACAGAAGCAGCATTGCCCTTGACGTAACGAGCTGTGCTGGCTCTTTTCTGAAATTTTTTTAGGCGATTTCAGGTACAGTGGGAGCTAATGGATATGCTGACTTCTCCCTGGATAAATGGAGAACGAATTAAACATTTTTTTTCAAAAATTGGGCTATTCAAAGTATCGCCTTACTTAGGTTTTATCATTGCACGATGCCTTGGGCAGTAGCTTCTATTGTCTCCTTATGGCTGCTGCTTTCACCTAGCCTGAAGGAAGGCTGTGAGCATACCCAGGAGGTCATTGCGCAGAGACAAGATCTAATATCCTCTAGAGATCAAAGCCTTGACTGATGGCAGTCCTTAACACCATCTCACATTAAGGTATCTTCATGTCCACACAGCCTATCCAGACCAAGGGGTTCAGGATCTTTGCAGTGATCCCGCGTCTGTGTTCACCCTGGGCTGGGGAGACAGCTGAGCTGTTTCTTTAGCGTTACTCCGTTTGTGGCTGGATAAACCAGGACTGGCGTCTGGGGCTTCCTTGGCAATGCAGGTGGCACTCCTCCAGGCTCTCTCCTTTCCCTGGTACCAGTAAGGACACTCTGAAATCAAGCCGTGGCGCCGTGCTGTGAGAGCATGGGTCTCAGTGGCCATGGGGAGGACTGACAGATTCTGCATTGCTGCTCTGCAGTATGTTATAAATGAGATAAAGGGCTCCAAGGGATATCGTTAAGGTGCATGGGTTAAGAAGTACTGTAGTACCATTGCCTGGATGTCCCGTGTACCAGGACTGGGTGAATGCAACACTAGTGTTCTGACATCTGTTACCACAAAAAGTTCATTTACAGTTGCATATGTTCCTTAGTAAGAAAAGTTGCTTGTTACTTTTTTGAGGGATGGAAAAGTTCTGGTATGTTTTCTGCTCTTAGCTTGTTTTCTGTGTGATTACAAAAGGTTAATTACAGAGATAGCTTCATTTCTTCCGTGTAGTGAAAGCTCATTTTAGCCTTCCTGAGCTTAGGGGTACGGTTTGTAACATTGCTGGGACTAGTTGGGGTGTGGTAAGGGATATGGAAAAAAAATCCATGTATAAAAGATATAGGATATCTTTTATCTATATGGGATAGGTAAAAACAGCATTGCAGACCAGAGGAGCAAAGGAAGAAAGGTGGAAGAGCTGAACAGGGAGCTGAGCAGAGCTCATACTCCAGGGGCTGGGATGCCTGGGATGAAGTGACTCTGCATAAGGCACTGGTAGAGCAGGGTGAGACAGATCCCTTGCCTTCCTGGGAATGCTTAACCAGATAGGAACATCAGTGGGTTTTGTAAATACACAAGGTCATGCCTTAAATGTCCAGTCTGTAAGGTCCCAGTCCTGAAGACCGTTCCTTCGCCGGTTGTCCCGGGGTTTGCGTGACTCCGTGGGAGCAGACAGGGTCTATCCGGAGGTGCTGGGGAGGCTGGCCAGTTGTGAGGCCTCTCTGTCCTCTGTAAAAGGCCGTGCAGAGCGGGGAGGGTCCTGAGGACCACCACACCCATCTTCAGGAAAGAGGATCTAGGCCAGTCCCTGGGACAGAGCAAGGGAAGCCAAGTCCGGGGCCATGAATGCCAAGGGAGTGACTGGGAACATCCAGCATGGGCTGACCCGGGGCAAATACCGTCTGACTGCATCCTCTGCTGAGATGACTGGCTCACCGGGTGAAGGGAGCAGGGGATATTCTGCGTGACCTCCAGAGGCTGCTCCTGACCTAAATTATTCTGTGGTTTTCACCTAAATTATTTGGTGGTTTTCATCCTATAGCCCATGGATTCTTGTGGATCCATGCAATATTCCTGAGATACTCACACCGCAATGAAGGCTTAGAATCACAGAATCATGAAGGTTGGAAAAGACCTCAGGGATCATCAAGTCCAACCCAACCCCACCCAACCCACTAACCCATGTCCCCAAGCACCACATCCACACGTTTCTTGACCCCCTCCAGGGATGGTGACTCCACCACTGCCCTGGGCAGCCTGTTCCAATGCCTGAGCACTCTTGCTGTGAAGAAATTTTTCCCAATATCCAGCCTAAACCTCCCCTGGTGCAACTTGAGGCCATTTCCTCTTGTCCCATCACTTGTTACTTTAGAGAAGAGGTCTCAAACTGTACACCTGAGATTTTTCCTTCACAAAGACAGTGGCCCTGGTCTGCCAGTAAAAAAAAAAAATATTGTTGTGCTTCGTCTTCAATTAAAAATAAACACATTTTGCTGTGATAACACCTTGCTCTTCTATGTTCCCACATAAGAGTGGCTGGCAGTCCTGCTGGCCACGTAGCTGGGACCACGGGAAACCTGCCCGCAGGAGAACGTGGCCAGGAGGCGAGGTACCTCGGGCTGTCCTGACGAGACTGCTCTTACGTGCACCAGAGCCCTCCCTGCCAGCACTGCCCTCGTCGCTGAAGGGCAGAGACTGAAGAGCTGAAAATGAGAAGAGAGCTACCGCTGAGGCTGGGAGCAGGCAGAGGCTGGGGGAGAGCAGAACCGCCCCAAACAGCTGTCCAGCAAACACCAGACTGTATTTGGGTTTCTCTTGATGTTTCCGAATCTGGTAATTCATCTTGTGGTTTTAGGTGATGATTGCAGCTCGGAAATAACACAACATAGAGAAGCTTAAACTAGATAATGGGAGTAACTAAAATCACTGCATTAGACAGAATAGTACAAAACCACATACCCTACCCTGGAGTTTGTTTTTGTTTTTCTTTTCTATAGCAAAAATGCTTCTGACTCTTCCTTAGGTAAATGAACAACCTGGATTTTGAAGTTGGATTTTTACTTCAGTACTGTCTTTTGCCATTTTGTCTAATGGTCCTGTTCTCAAACCCAAAGCCGTGTGGAATTTATTAGAAGAAATGAAACAGGAAAGTATGCATGCCCAATGTTAAATAATCCATTTTTAAAATTAATACTTTCCTTCTCTTCCTCCCCTCCTCCAAGAAGACTCTCTAGGGATACTTGGCACATCAGTGCTTTCTGTTTGGGAGAAAGGAAAAACCTATAAAAGGGGGATAGAGCAGCTCATTCCCGGAGGCTGGAGTTGTGCAAATGCAGGTTTAAGTGTTGCCCAGTGTGTTCATGGATGTTTCTTATGTGGATTTAGACTGACTCTGATGTGTATGAGATCTCATTTTAACATATGCTATAAACACACTAAATCCTTGAGGTTCTCCCCACTTAGTCCGTTAAATGAGAATCAGAAATATACGTGGAAGAGAACGTTTGGGTCTGTTTATAATGCATGCTGTCTAGACAACTGGCTTTAGAAAAGGAATATTTTCCTGGTTTTGTTTTTGTTTTCTGAACAGAAGAAAAAGTTTGCTCCTGGGGCTGGTTGTTAAAAGGGAACCAGGGTAGCACACGTGTGATCTCCCCGGGAAGTTGATACCACAGTGTCTGTAAGTGATACCGGAGTGTAAGCAGGAAACAGATTTTGGCATTCAGCACAGGGCTAAACGGGAGCGTAGGCTGCTAACTAGGGGCACATACAGGGTATGCTGTCTTGTTTGGAAAAAAAAAAAAAGCAGACTTGCACCTTGTACTGTAGACTTTTGTGTTTTAAAATAAGCCAGAAATGTTTGGGTCTCTGCTCCTTTCTGGGGACAAGGTTGCCATAGTTCAGGTGAGGGATGCAAGCGCTGTACATTGCCAGAGCCCTCAGAGCAGACTGAAGGCACACAGACACTGTGTGAGATGTGAGACCTCTGCAAATGAGTGAATAACTTCTCCTCTTCTCTTCAAAGCTTCAGGTTGAAATCCTGAACCCAGTAAAATGGATAGAAAAATTCTGTTGATTTCAGAAAATTAGGATTTCAACTTCAGAGTTTCATCTTGTGCCTCTCCAAGTGAATGAGTAATGCCACCGATGAGGCTGAGATGAGGAATGAGTCACTAACCCTCTGTAGTCACTAATGGTAAAATATAGATTATATCCTTTTAGGACTTTTTAGGATCTTTTTCGCATGAACTTCAAAGAAATGATGATAAATGTCTATATAAATAACCTTGGTACATCAGAAGAGAAGTTTTCTGCCCTCAGGAAAGTCTATGGCAGATGCAACAGATTTATTACTAAGCGGAATGTATATTTGGGGGGCAGTTTGTTGGATTTTGTTTTCTTCTTTCTTCTTTTTTAATGAGGCATCAGCTGTTTACTAAACACTAATTAGAAGAAATTTGTCAGCATTTGTGGATTTGTTCCTTTCATGATTCAGGGGATAAGCCTGCTTTGTTCTTTCTCTTTTTCTCTCTCTTTTTAACGAAGTGTTTCTTAATAAACTACTAATTAAAATCTTCTGCACCCATATTTGATGGCAGTTAATTTGGGACAGAGAGCCCTTCTTACTGAATCTGTTTCTCTCATGAGTCTGTCTTGCAAACAGATTGGCCAAGAGGGCATGTGTGGATCCAAAGTGTATCTTTGCACATCGATGCTCGCTAGGGCCGGCTGTCCAGAGAGTCTCACACAAACGGAAGAAACTCCTTTGTTTGCTTGGGCCATTTCATTATTTTTCCAAGAACCCTCTTAGCATGCAGTTTGCGAGCCCGGAGGGAGCACAGGGTGGGTGATGGTACCGTGGGGTCACCGCATGGCAGGGACCTAGGGCACTCCCAGATGCAAATTTTTGTCCCGAGTTGCCAGTGAGTATCTGACAGTGCTGCAAAGGATGAGCAGTCCTGAGATCTCAGTCCCTCGTGCTGGTCAGGGCTTTCTTCAGCACCACCGAGAGCACCCCAAGCCTATGCATGATGCGGATCCCCGGGGAACGTGGCCCCGAATGTGCCTTTGGATCACCCTCCTGCTGGAGATCGCTCTCAGGTGTGAACGTGCAGACATAGAAGAGGTCAGAATGGGAAAACTGGGGATAACTTGGGGCCAGTCAAAATAACGAGAGAGAGAGATTACAAAACCAGACAAAATGCTCAGAGCAGATACTCTTAAATTGTGGTTTTGAGGTAGGTTTATTGGTGGTGGTTTATTTTTTCTGGAGGAACAGGGAGGATCAGAGCAGGAGGCACTGTGCTTTACCTGTTCCCAGCTGGGGGCTGGCACTTCAGGGGCATTCCCAGAATAGCTGTTGGATTGCTGTAGACTGGGGCTCTCGATAAGCCATCATTAGAATAGCAGTGATTCAGCAGACTGTAGATGTAGTTTAGCACTTAACCCTATTTTTGTAAACTGCTTAACACGCATTTAATTGCTATAAAAGTAATTATGATAACCATAGCTTGCTTTGGGACTGCACTCAAGTGTTTCAGGAATATCTCTGGCATTTCAGAGTCATATAGAGAGATTTTATCTCCTGTATAAAGCCATGTAGCTATGAATGCAAAAAAAAAAAAAAAAAAAAAAAATAAATAATTATTTCCAGAATACCCCATATTACAAAAGATTAGCAAAAAGGTTTAGTGATCAAAATATTTTATAATTAGAAACAATCTGCTACAGGGAAAAAAAATTCTAAATATGAATCTGCATGAGTGTATAATAACCTCACCATAAATTATTATAATATCCAGTTATAAGTGATACCTGAAATGGCAAAGAAGATCTTGGAGCAGAAGGAGGCTTTAGTGAATGATTGTTCAGTTCTTCAATTACAAACAGCAATGTAGGAAACATCTACTGTCTAAATCTTTTTCCTCCTTTCCCAGGAGGAAATACTTATTTTGCTCCCTAAACAACTCAGATGTACCATGTATGTTCCATTATTTTTTTCCATTCCAGTATATGCAAGTTTCGTTTAAAACCCACTGTGATTTCTGTATACATTGTATTTGTTGGACATTTCTAACCTAGGATACTCTGTGAGAGATGATCTTAGAATCACAGAACACTTTGGGTTGGAGGGGACCTTTGGAGGTCACGTAATCGAACCCCCTTCACCCAGGGGCATTTTCCAGCTCTTTGGCATCTGGCAGCAGGTCTGTGTGAGCTTGGTACCATCGATTAAAAAGAACTCTTCACAACAGCAGCATTTTCAGATGTGAAATCTTACTGTATGAAAGTGTTAGCTTGAAACTCTTTTCCTTACTAAGACAGGAAGAGCAAGAAAAATATCCTAATTATAAAAGTTCAGGCAGATCCAGCGTTCTAAAATAAAGTTTCAAGTAAAATTTTCTGTTTCTTGTTCCTCTCCATGTCAAGGTAGTAAATTTTCACTGGAGAATTATTCAATTTACCTTCAAAGGATTCAAATATATCTTAGGGTTTATTGAGATCGCAAAAGTGTTTTTTTTTTTTTTTTTTTAAAAAAAGCTATCTACTGAATCACCCAGAATGAGGATGTTGGGTTTGTAAATATGAATTAAGGATGACATTGCTACTGGTAATGTCATAAACAGCTGCAAGCATATAATCTCTCCAGAAAAAAATGTAGTTTTATTGCAATGTCTAATTACAAAAGTTGTATTTGTGGCTTTGAATTCCTCACCTCTACACAGATTTATTTCTGCAAGTCTCTGGTCTTATGGTTTGCATTTTACATTCGTAGGACGTTTGGATTTAATCAGGGTGTCAACAGAGTCACATTCTGCCACAGAAGGAAGACTGGGGTTGAGTTTTAATATTGGAGACTTGGCTAGTTAATGAAATTGATGTGTTTGCTGGAACAGACACTTGAGATTCCCTTGAAAGCAAGCCCAGAGCTACAGTTTCCAAGACAAGTTGTAATACTTTCAGCCAGAAGACCAAACCTACCGTCTGTGAAGCTGAAAGGTAGTTTTGCTGTGATTCGCAATAAACAGAGCAAGGTCATGTGAAAAATCTGCATATTGGCAAAAGTCTGATGAGGGGGTTCTGGGGCTGAGGATGAGAGTGCTCACCTTAGTGATGAAGGATTCTTACGCAGTTCCTCCGTCGCCTGCAGTTTTCGGTTTGTATCTTCATATGGGTCCCAGGTCTGGCCACCTTTTGAGATTAAAATGCGCTTTGCTCCAACTGACTTTGTCCTGATGGGCATCTCTTCTGGCATCAGTTCTGTGCCCACAAACAATTTCAAGTCTAAGCTTAAAGCTTTCATCCCGAGTAGTTGGAGCCACTGTTGGAGTTCCACCAGCACCACAGTCAGGCTGCTCTCACGGCTGGAGTTTGGGGTCTGTTGCACTGCTCAGCCGTTGTAGGAGAAGGATTCCATTGCCTTTCGATAATCTCTAATAAAAATGAAAAAGTCAATTAAAATGAATGCTGTCTTTTCCTTCAATGCTAACTTAAATGCAGGGGTTAGAAAATTACCAAAGAGGTTGCTTGTTGCTTTTAAGTTCGTAATTTTAGAGAGGAACCACAGCCCCAATTGTTCAGATGTACTGCACATACTGTATGCAGTGTTGCTATGAAATATTTGGTTAACTAATTACTGTTTTAAGCAAAAAAAAAAAGTTTGTCATATAGAAAGCAACTGTGTTCTGTTAAATATCTTTCCTGAGAACTTGCATTTTTGAGGTGCTTCTCATCCTGGTAATGCCATTTAGCCAAGATTTGAAAAGCTCCCAATGAAGAGAGCCTGTGGACAGTTTCCCCGGACTCTCAAATGTCATTTTTCAATTGCTGCAAATACACCCCCTCTGTAGGCAGATACGTGCAATGCAGAAATGTAACGGAAGTAACATCAAAAAGATTCCCTGCAGGTTCAAACTGCACTGAAGATCCTCTCTCGGGAAAGTAAAAGGGACTGGAGGAGAGCAGGGAGAAATTCCTGCTCTTGTCAGAAGCCCCTTTGACCTTTTATGTCTTTACTCCCTGACAAAATCTTTGGAAGAACAGAGCGGGTGTAGCTTGTGATTCCAGTTTCTTTATGTAGAACTGTCCTTGTCACGCCATACAGCTTGGAAGACTCGGTGCAGTGTCTTCCCTGACGGATCTGCCTCTGGTGGAGCGAGAGTTTCGACACTGACAGACTGAAGCCAGAATTTTCAGGGTTCAGACTGTTGAATCCCGGTTGAGTCAGAGATGATCTTCAGCTCTTGCCTGTCTGTTTGGCAGAAATATTATCTGCATCCTTTACTATGGAAGTTACAGAGCACTCTAGCAGAACTTTAGTGGGTGAGAACATTCTGTCCTCAGAATACACTTACACTTTGATAAACTATTGATACCTTAAAGCCAACTGGAGAACAAGTGTCTAACTTCTGCTTTACATGGTGTGGTGGTGGGTTTTTTGTGTCTTCTCCTTCAGAAGATTAGAGATATGATTAAAAATCTGAAGATTTGTATGAAGTTGATTGCAAGCTATATACTTTACTAGTGGTGAATGCACTTTGAGGAAAAGTGAAAGGACGCTGTGTAGCCCTGTATTGCTTATGTGTCCCTGAATAAAATCATAAATGTTGAAAGACTTTGTGGCCCATGCAGTAGGTCAGGAAAGGGAAGGGGAGCCACCTCCAGAAAAACGGGATTTGATTCACTTTACTCTTTGTTATGTAGCCCAGCAGCCAAACCTAGTAGGAACTTCACACCAAATGAAACATTACTGGAGCTATGGGATGGAAATCATAGAACCATAGAATGCAAGAGGCATGACAGACCACAGAATGGAGCAAGATTTTCCTATCTGCAATATGCCACGGCAGTCTGCCCTCTAAGGTTTAATTACCTCTTTCAAAAGACTTGTGTGACGGTGCAAGCTGCGCACCATTGCTGTTCCTGATTATTTTTCTTTAGGGTAATAATGCTGATACTTGACAAAAGACCTTTCTATCCAAAGAAATGGAAGAGCAGTCAAAACACTGCTGTGGATATTAAATACGTGTAGTAAATTGTGCTTCCCAGTGCAGAACATGGTCTAGGCTGACCACCCAGAGGTGTTGGGTCGTTGGCTGAGACACGGTTGTCCCGAGTCAGACCACTTCACTGAAGGGAAAGCCAGCTCCCACATCCAGACCATTCTGGTCATAGTGTGTCATTATGGTGAACACAGATCATAACATTGCTCCTGAAATCCCTATCTATGTCACCACTGGAGGTTCACTCCCCTCTGCTATTTCATTCAGTAAAAATCTTTTCTACGCATCTTCGCAGCCACTCACCCGGGGCCCTGCAGCACGTGCCAGCTTGTTGTGCAGGCTCGCACGCAGTCCGCGTAGGAGGGGTGGGGAGTCTTTGTGGTGCTCGCAAGTCCTTGTGTCATCCAGGCTGAGTAACCCTGGGAAGCCAATGCTGCAGCTTGTGCTCCCTGATGTCATCACGCCTATTAAAAGTAATATTAAATGTGAAGTCTGTTGAGAAATAGTGAATTCTAATGTGCTGTCCGCACGTTCTAATGGACCTTCTAATGGACCTCAGCATTTTTGATCACATCAGGAAACACTGCATGCATAAAAAGCACGTAAAGCACCCTTTCTAAAATGAGACTTTTCTATCTTGTTTTCTACCTGCTGGCTTCGGAAGGAAAGACACAACACTAGTCTTCACGGAAACTAAGGAAAGTCCAGTAGTATTCAGTGTACCACTATACATTTCATTGGAAAGAGTACTGGTTTTCTGTGATTTATAAACCAAAATACATCCAATACTAAAAGAATAATACCTTGAAATGAAATATTTATTGACAGAAGTAGTTTTCATTTTGATGTCCTATGTAGAGAATGCTTAATACAAATTACATCGTAAAAAACCTGGAAACTTTATGGTGCTGAGGTTAAGGGAATTTTTTAGAGGAACATACCATAATTTAAGAACTGCTCATTACATATAAATTGAAAATGTGCATCATATGAAAACAAATGGTGCACTTACATTAAATAAAATTATAGATATGTTTATTAAAGTTTCTGACAGTTAAATTTCATAAAAACAGAGAAAATACAGTTTCCTTAAAAAATACAAAGTCAAACAGTTAACTAAGGAAGTACCTATAAAACAGAATAATCATGTAGAATATTCTTAATACAGAGGACATGGGAGGTATGTGGATATTAAGAATTTCAAATATTTGTAGATGAGTGGATGTTATGCATCTGCTAAATTGCACCTGGGATGTCTGTATTCACCTTTGAAGAAAAATCATTTAATCAGAAAGGATTTCAGCATTGAGAAATCAGGATGACTTCAGTTTGCAAGAATCTGTTTAGATTATGACTTATTTGGGCTACTGATTTGTTTTTTTCTCTGTGTATTCTAAAGAGCTGAATGCAATCTCAGTGCCAAACACATCCAAATTATCCGCCTCTCTTTACTTTTCATGGAAGTGTTCAAAACAGGAGTCAGAATAAAGATGGTATTTATCAAAATACTTGGAAAGGACCTTAAAGATCATCGAGTTCCAACCCCCCTGCCATGGGCAGGGACACCCTCCACTAGCCCAGGTTGCCCAAAGCCTCATCCAGCCTGGCCTTGAACCCCTCCAGGGATGGGGCATCCACAGCTTCTCTGGGCACCCTGGGCCACTGCCTCACCCCCCGCACAGGGAAACATTTCTTCCTAATGTCTAGTCTAAATCTGCTCTCTTCCAATTTAAATCCATTACCCCTCATCCTGTCACTTCAACATCAGATTAGCAGGAACTTGAGAGGCAAGTTCCGTCATTATTCAAATATCTGAATTTTTCCTTTCATATTTAACAAGAAAACAAATCAAGGCTAGACAATAGTTTTTTATCCCTTCTATTCTCAGCGTCACCTTTCCATTCACTGAGGTTTGTTGACCTTATTAAGGTTCATGGCTAAACCAGTACACTCTACATATTTCCAACCTGGAACTAGTATAATTCATTAACATTAGGACCTACAGTTGGGAAAAATAGCTTTTGACTTCTGCAAAACACAGCAACCTGTTTCCTTGATGAGCAGCATGTCACTAGTCACACTTCACCACTGTCAGCCGAATCACTTACCAACCCCGAGTCTTGACCCTCAGGCACTGGGGTAAAAAACCCTGATAGATAACTGTTCATTACTTATCAAAACAATTTTTCTTTGGGGTTTTGTACACCTTCAGATGAAATAGGAGGAAGACAGCGAGAGATGCCATTAGGCATTCTATGTGAAGCCTACAGAAGAGCCCATCTGAACGAACAGAAGGAAATCAATCAGAGGCAAACAGGTTCTCAGTGGTGTATAGAGCATTGCACCTAAATGCAGCTGAATGCAAGAGAGACAACATACTGCAAGTCATTTCTGGGGAAAAAAAAAAAAAAAAAAAAAAAACAAACTTCGAGAGTAATCAAAGACAAGATACTAAAATGTGTGAGAGAGACGAGAGTTAAGCTGCTAAATCTCAGGGGAAAAACTAATGCGTATAGGATACAGTTTCTTAATTTAGAGATAATACAGTAATGGACAGCCTTCAAATTTAGCTAGCTGGTAGCAAGGTATGTGATTTTTCCCAAAAGGAAATCCAAAATTTCCCAAAAAAAGGGAAATAGTAATTATTTCCAAAAGGACAGCGTGAGTAACCATCTACAGGTTTCCTACGTGGTATTATGGGAGCAAATGAATCAGGCATGTGCTTGTGATGTGGTGCCAGTGGGGGAGGGAAGGAGAGAGAGCCCAGATGTTCCGTAAGCAGCAAGATTGACCAAGAAAGAAAAAAGCAGAGCTTCCTCCTAATAAGATCAACATACTCCTTCTTGGTTTCATTCAAAAGAAAATTTCAGGAATGTCCTGCACAGATTTAGATGGCTCAGGAAAAGGTATGTACAAAAGGCTTTCATACACTTACTTTACTTAAAAAACAACCACAAAAACAGGTAGCAAGGAATGGAGCAGGATTCACTCTTTTTTAACTAATCCCTAATCCTAGAATGCACTGCCTAAGCAGTAGCAACTCAAATAGAAAATCAGCAGTTCTTATTACAAGAATAAAATTGCAACCAGAAGGATCAGCTGTTGCCATTAGCCTTATTCTGGCTCCTGATAAATTCTGATATTTTTGACCCATTTATCTAAAAAATACCACTGTACTTCAGCTGGTGTTCCTGGTCAGAGCTGGCATTGTGCAGCTGCTCATCTGCTGTCCATAAGTCTGCTTTTTCCAGGTGTCTGAGAAGAATCATTTTGTTCAGATCCCTTAAAAGGATCCTTGTATCTTAGATATCTTAATGTCTAAAGGTTGCAGCTAAAACTTATAACCTGTGGCTAAAATCCATGATGTTTTCTGAGTTGGAAACTGATCTGGTGCCAAGGGAATCTAACAGGAGCATATGAGAAGCAGTCGATTATGTCTCCAAACAGACAGAAGCTGTTCATGATACAGAGTCACTTCGGTGATTATTGACGTGAGCTTTTCCCCCCAGGACAGGACTATGGCTTTCTAAAGTGTGTGGATCTCGCTCTATACAGCTGGTCATGAGGTGGCAAGGTACTGACCACAAAGCAGACATTTTTTGTGTTAATGAGCCGAGTCAATGCTTTGATTTGAAATCTCAGTTGTGTTACAATTGCTTAGTCTTCAAAAATGGTGTATGACAGAATTGAACTATAACAACTCTGGCCTGCCAGAGGGACATTCTTTTTTATTATGAACCAATGTGGCAATGTAAAAAGGTCTGTTGTGGGTTGGAATCTGGTTCTATTGTTTCTGAGCAAGTATCAACAACCTCCTTAGAGGGATGCAGTAATTAGCAACATGATAAGCATTTAACGAGTGTTAAGGAAAGAACAGTTACAGTTACATTGCAAAAAGGAAAAAAAAAGGATTGAGTCAAGACTGTGCCTAAGATTCAAATACCTGATGAATAATCAATTTTCTGATCACCTTTTGTAAGCAATTATTTATCATTTGCATAATTTATGCTTCTGTGTTATTAGCTAGCAAATACTACAGATTCATCAATTATACTGTCAGTGTTTTCCACATTCAGTTTCAAAACACATGAAGAACAAAATGTCAATGAGATGATGACATGACGACAGGGAGACATCTGTGTCTACTGAAAATTCACTTTGTTCAGCTCATGTTATACCAAGTGAGCATCCTTACACTGCACGGGGGTCTGTGTATGCATGCACATGGATCCAAACTAATTCTCATAAAACTCCCTGAACAGAACAGAATGTTCCACTTACAATAAGCCAGTATTGACCAAATAAGTATAAACTGAAGACCTGGAGGTCATTTCATGTTTATTTTATAAGGTGGTGTATATAGATAGAGCTGTGTAATTGCAGCTGACACTAAAGTTCTGCTGTAAACATGGAAGAGTCGCAGTGTGATGTGCATTTGTCCTCAAGGCCATATTTGAAAACTTCTGTGTTGATATTGTTGGTATCCTAACAAACACTGACATGACATGTTATTGCAGAATTGACCATTTCAATATCTAAACATTATACCTTGGGAAAATAAAAAAATTACAAATTTCATTTTAGAATATACATTTCTGTAATGCTAATTCTGTCACTGCTTTTTGAAAAAGAATCTAGCAGAAATGAGAGTTGGATAGTGACTATGTGGTATAATTTTTCAGGGAAGATGGGTAACTGCAGGCAACAAAGGTTGTTATTTACCTGAATCTCTGAAAACTCAGACCGTATGCAGCTGAGACTCGGTGCTTCCAAAAGTGTCAAAAAATAGTGGTATCCTTTTGAAATCTGACCAAATTATTTTGCATTTCTGTTGAGGTTCATATGCTTAGTACACATTTTTGTAACTACGCTATGTATGCCAGTACAGGGCACTTTGAATCAATTAACTTCTTTTTTTTTTTCCTGTTTCGGTAGTGGCCTAGATTTGAGTGTACTTTTTATTTGTACGGTGTTTCTATCTTTACTGTCTATTTTAAATTGTGGTATGAAGATTTTGGAAATCTGGCTAGAAAAGCAAAAACTCTTTTCTCCTTGAAGGTGAAAAGAACCTGTTGGACTGTCCTAAGTACAAGTAGTCTGACTTGGATTAGTTTAGATACAAACCCAACAAACAAAACCATAACATTTGTGTAACTACAGCCTGTATCAGAACAACGCAGTGGCATCTGACAGGAATGACTTGTCCTCTTGAAACTTGTTAGATTTGATAAGGCAAAACCTAAACACAGTAAATGTTAACAATACTTAAATTTATTATGAAACTCAACCTAAGGAGAGGTGCTTAGGACTGCATGTTTTGATGCCTAAATGCACTGGAGGGGGAGGCTGAGATGCAAAAGGTCCAAAAGTTCTCCTCAGCCTGGAGAAACCTCATGTCTCGTTGTAGTACCTTTATTTTATACAGATTCAACAAAAGGAAATCAAAGTTTTATTGAGCCCGGTGTGAAAGACAGTGCGATTCAGTTTTCTACTGAGAAAGCAGCTCCTCTAAAAGACGCTGTAATGGCTTCCTGTCTTTTTCGGTGTTATTTAAAGAATAATCAGATACAAACCATAACCTGTACTTGAAGTATCCCAGTCCAGAACCAAGGACTGCCAAATTCCCCTGTCCCCCATGTTTATTTTGTCTTGTCTCCTAAATGTGACATTTTCTGCTGAACAGTGAACAACATCAGTGATCAAGGTGGAGACTGGCCCCATTTCATTCCAATCTTACAGGGAGCTGGTTAGGAAAAACAGAACTCTATGCCTCCCTGCTGAAGTCTGAAATTCCAGGTTTACCATTTCTGCTGCTGGTATGCAGATGATAGCTTCCTTCTTGCTGAGTGTCTGATCTGAACAGAGGATGTGGCATTGTGAAACCTGCATGGGCAGACACCCCACCCACAGCTCTCTGGAAGGAACCTCTTTCAGACACGCCCACTGACTTGGTGTCACCTGCTGGCTACTTCTTTTCAACTTCTCCCAAATGTCTAGTGATGCTGAATTGCCCTTTGGAACTATTTGGATGTTCTTAATCACAAAAATATATTTGTGCAGCTGTTTTTACTTCTAGACCTCTGAACTTCCATACCTCATAATTCAAATGAGTGGGTTCACAGGGAAATGTGCCTGAGAATGTGGGCGTTCTGCGTGCCTCAGTTCCAGTCCCTCCTTCAGGGACTGCACGGGCATTCTCCGTTGTGTTTAATTTTTACTGAGGCAGTGTTGGAAACAGACTGCAGTCTGGTTTTCTGTGTCTTTAAGAGTTTATCTTTTTTACTAGAAAAAAAACAATTCCTGAATTATTTTACATTACCAAAAATAGGTTTCATTAAAAATTGAGAGAGGTTAGGTTTTTGTGCATGTTCTAATTCAAATCCCTATTTTAGCCACTCATTACAGGTTTTGCAACCCCATGGTAGAGTCTTGACCAGCCATGGTAATTTAGAATACTTAACAAAGGCATACAGCATCCTCATAGCACCACATGAGAGTCGGTGCCTCCAGAATGAGTAAGGAAGCTTCAGTGAGGCGTTGGTTCAAACGCTCAAAATTACATACTTGCGTAGAGGTTGCTTGCATACAAATGAACATTGATTGCCAAATGACTGACATCAGGATTTTAATCTTGGAAAGTAGGTACAAACCTCATTTCTCATAAAATAAAATAGGGGGTTTGTGTTAGTGCCTAGTGCACTTTTGCTGCAGCTGGGTAGCACTGGAAATTGGGCAAGATGAGTGGCAAGAGGCCCATATCCTGTACACCAGGCACGTGAACTGGCCAAGAGTTCAGGAAGCTTGCACAGCATCTGCTGGCATTTTGCCTGGATTAGTTGCTGCAATTTGCACTTATTTTCACAAGAAACAAATCTGTCCCCAGAGAAATGATAGATCACTACCCCTTGCTGTGTTTTTATATTCTTTTCTCATTTGAACTACTTTTATATATATTTCTGCGTTCAGACTTTGGAAATATTCTCTCCTTATTGCACAATTTTCTATTTGACCAGAACTGATCCCTGTTCTCTCGTCCCTACACCACCAGCTCTTTTAAGGTGCAGCTCAAGCAGTTCTCTGCCTGCTCTGGTTTGGGACTTTGAGATCCAGCTACAGGACCAGGTTCTGCTTGTATTGCCAGCAACAGACTAGCATAATGTGTTACTAAGCGTTACAGACGTATTCTGTCAGATGCTTCTGTAGCTACTGAAGGTGGTTTTGTGTGTAATGCTGATATGAAGGCATCTCCACTTGTGCCACGGTTTCACTATGACTTGGAGCTAACATACACTGGCACTGAAGACAAGGACGCTGGCTTGCACCTCCCCCCCCGCCCCTTCCTCTCTTCCAGCCACTGTTCTACTCTTCACTTGCTGTGCAACTTGTGCTTCCACAGGTGTTTACACACAACTTAACCAGATCTGGAGAGCTAACTGGGGATAATATTAACCCTACAAAAAAGAAAAAAAAAAGTTTAGTTAGTTTTGACTAAACTCAAAGATACCTGTAAATGGATCAGCTGTGCTGCACAGTCCATTCCCCTGCCCGGTGAATCCTCCTGCTCACGCTGGCAGCACAGCAGCAGGCACAAGCAATGAAGAGCAGGCAGGACCAGCTCCTTCTCTTGGAGGGCCTGTTGTAGGTGACTGAGTTACAGAGATAACTGTACTGACACCACAGGCCACAAAATAAACCCAGGAGAGATCCTTGTTGCACATTCAGAGATCAGCTACAAAGTTAGCCCCCCTTAGCAAAATCCTGGTTGTTTCTGGACATGGAGAGCGTAAAGGCAGCATGATCAAGGTTCTGTAAAGCTGTTCAGGACTAATCTAAGTGTAAACAAATATTATAAATATTGTAGAACATACTTGTGTTTAGTTTTATGGCAAAAGGGACACACATCTCTTATGTGTGCAATGTTTATGTTGCTCCTACTAACTAAAAGGCTGAGGAATGCTGCAAAGTTTTTCAGAGAGAAATGTGGGCTTTAATCTGAAGTCCCAGTATATTAGACTTTATCCATGACATAGGATGAAGCCTTGTCAGTTTTCAGACTGGAGATCTTTGTCAGAAATCTTGCTATCGTAGGTGTGGCACAACTAAGTAGAACCAGTACCTCAGAGCTCATAGTAGTACTCCTGGATGTTTGTGTTGAAGGTGCCTACTGAAGCAGTACAGCTCTGACTATATTCTTCACAATGTAATAATAATGTAACAATAATAATTGTGTTACCTCAATGCCTTGAGATTTTATCAGTAGTCAATGAGTGTCACATGTCTTAAATAGAGTTCTATTACCTTCTGTGAGCACAGATACCTGAATCTTGTTTTTATAGTTAAGATAGATCAATTGAAAAATTTGTGCTTCCTAAGTAAAAACATTGTTAAATGGATGCTTTTGAATATAGGCAATAATTTTTAATACTATGAAAATCATATTGCAGTAATAGGCCATCATTTTATCCTTCAGTGAGACTAGTTGGGAACAAAGCAGATGAAAGCAGCTAAAATGGAACTAATTCATATTTATTTACCTTGAATACTTAATCAAAATATTGGCTGACTCTGAATCTGTAGCCTCTATGACTGCAATATAATGATAAACATTGCACAATATGGGCTTCAAGGAGAAGAAAAAAGAACTGTTTCAAACCACAGAGGAAATACACGCAATCAATACAGTAACAGAGGTGTGTATGTGTCTAGAATACTGGTGAGCAAGCCCGCTCAAAGTTTCAAAAGTGCTGAGCACCACTCATCTGTGGTGCAAAGATGTAGGTAAATTTTGCCTAAAATACAATCAGCAGGGCAAAAGTCCAACCATAACTTCTTCACAGCAGAAACAGTGTAATGAAATGAAAACTAATTACAGTGTTTAGGGCAAGACAGATCTGGTGGGCAGAACAGTTTCTATACTAAACATCTAGTGGTACTCAGACCATGCAGTGACTCCCCAATTCCTGATTTATTCATTAGTCCTGGAACAGAGATTACACATCCATTTCTACTGGCAGGCTTCGGAGGGAGGGAGGGAGGGAGAGGTAATTCTGCTGAAAATTTCTTGTTCTGTTTCTATGAAAAGGTTTTATTTGAAAAACAAGTCTTGAACATCATTATCTCCTGAGCAGGAACTGATTTAAGTAGTAGAAAGGTTGATCTGAGTGTACTGTTTACATCAAGTAACCCTCAGAAATCAGCACTCCAAAATGCTGACGTTAAACTCTGATTTAATTGAGCAGCTGCTACAAGTGAATAGGAGTCGAGATAGCTCAGCACTTTGTTCCTCTGTTCTGCATGCACACAATAGATGTGGTTCAACAAGAGCATTTTTTATTAAACAGTGTTTTCATTTGCAGCTAGATGCAGCATATAATTGCATTATAGTCTGATTAGAATATAAGCACATGAGCTTACAGTTCTGCATTGTGAAGGTCTATGGCACAGGTAATAAATAAGATGGTATGGCTGTTCTTCCAGCCTCAGTATGTGTACAACACACATCTCAAGGCAGATGTTAATCGTGAGATTCAATGCCTGAGATACTTCTTTCTCTGTTAAAATGATGGATCATGTTCTGACTGGTTTTATTTTTTTAAACCTTAAAAGTTCCAAGAACTGTGAGGACAAAGAATGCGAGGGTACAAATGAACACCACAAATCAAAAGTCTTTTTAATATACCTAGTAAGTTCTGCTGGAAGACTAAAGTGACGTGGTGAGTTCAAAGGCTGAGTCAGGTATCGAAGCTGGCAAATGCTCAAAGGAGGACGTGGAGGCACGGCTGGGCTGGCACAGCAAGGACAGCGGCTTCACGAAATTGGTCAGAGGGCTGGAGCAGCTCCCCTGTGAGGACAGGCTGAGAGAGCTGGGGTTGTTCAGCCTGGAGAAGAGAAGAGAGACCTTAGAGCAGCTTCCAGTGCTGAAAGGGGGCTACAGGAGAGATGGGGAGGGGCTCTGCATCCGGGGGTGCAGTGAGAGGAGAAGGGGTAATGGGTATAA
>NW_010117473.1:0-7957 GCF_000699245.1 Pterocles gutturalis
TTGACACCTGCCGGGCGTCGCTGGGTGAGCGGACAGAGGGACACGGGGATGCCGGGGGGCCAGAGAGAGCCTCGGTAAATGCCGGCAGCCCCGTCGTCCCAGTGCGGTGAATTCCCGGTGCCCACCCAGAGGCACAGACGGGGGCAGGGCTGTGCGCTTGGTGTGCGCAGCGTGTGTGTGCTGGGTACAGCCCGAGGGACATTAGTCACGGGGAAAACGTAGTTATTTTGTAGGAGAAATCTGTGTCTAATAAACCAGTTATTGGGAAAGGAAGAATACTGTGTGTGTGCAACTGTATTGTTTTTCATAAAAATTCATATGGGAAAATTCTTTGACATTAAAATATTTTTTGAAAACCTCAATATACCAGACTTGTTACAAAAGATCGTCTTGTACAATTATGTTTTATGGGAATGGTGAACATGAGTTACTGTTTCAACTCAGAATAAAAAAAAAATTTTGAAAACATAACATTTCCCATGAACTGGAAATTCAGAGTTACACACAGGTCAGTGAGGGTGGAGCACGGATGCAGAAAAGCAGGGTCTGGTACTAACAGTGCTTAATGAAAAGAAATCATCCAGGAAGAGTGACACTTTGCCTACATCCTCAAGGTTAGAGGTGTCCTTGTCCCAGACCATTGCATGTATCCTGTCTCTCTAAGTAACTAAGTCTTGAGGATTTGTAAACACTTTCATAGTCTAATAGGCTTCAGTCCTGTAGCAACCACAGCAATCAGGTCATTAAAAAATAATCAGGAGATCAGATGAGCCTAAAACCAGATTTCTGTTGATGAACTTCAAGAACTAAAGATCTTGAGACTGTATGACTGTTAACTTCAACACACACCAGCAAGTATTCCACTGACTACAGTTTGGGAACATCTGTACTAACTCGGATCTGCCTTTGAATCAACTGGAAAGCTTTTAATAAGATTAAAATAACAAAAGGAATAGAAAAATAGAAAGTAGCAGTAAAATGGGTTAAGTCAAATGGGGTTTAGGATGCTTAATTTGTAAATTCATGTGTGTGCCCTGGCTAGAGGCCATGACTGATGACAAGTCTTTTGAACTTCTACCAAACTGTAAGTATCATGTATTCACACAAGTCATTCAATTCTCTGAGTTCCATACCTGCACTAATCCACCCCAGGATTACTTAGAATTATTTTAGCCAAATATTTATGACTCAGGATATTTAAGTCAGAGCTTACCAGTGAAAAGGGGGAAACAACATTCCTTTTTCCGTATGCAGTAAATAAACATAATCCTGCTAATTTTAAACACCCCCCTCCTTTTTTTTTTTTAAGGATATCCTGTTTTAAGTCTACAGGAATTATAATTTTCATTCCAGTGGGAAAAGTATTTAGTGTGCATTAATTCAGTGATGTGGAGAAAGTTTTGGGCAAACATCACCAAAAAAAGAACAAAAATAGAGAATAGAAGTATGTAACATTTTCATCATATCCATAGCATTAGCAATGAAGTACGTATAATAATCCAACTATTAAACAGTTGGGGCTATAAGCCTCTGCTTTCTTAACTGAAGTCAGTTGTACATAAAATAACAGCAAATCTCTCAGATACTGTCCAGTATATAGGTTAGCCTGGAACGATTTGACCTGAGGTCTAGGAAATGCTAGTTCTAATCACACTTAATTTTTATGCCATGCGACTAGACATTTCTATGCAACCTACAGAAAGAATATATTTGAGTATTAAATATTCACATAGACTGATATGTTCTAGCTAC
This sequence comes from Pterocles gutturalis, assembly GCF_000699245.1. Lineage (NCBI taxonomy): Eukaryota > Metazoa > Chordata > Aves > Pterocliformes > Pteroclidae > Pterocles > Pterocles gutturalis. The sequence goes on from NW_010117473.1 coordinate 1,753, forward strand.
TGTGCTCCAAAGACATGAACCTGTATAACCCAATAACACTGTTGGAATTGGGTTAATCAGGATGCTGGAGACCCTCTGGGTTGATAAATGGTGAGTGGATAATGGTGGAAAGTAGGGGCATTAGCCCAGTAGAAACTGAATTTTCGAGAATCTGTAAATACTCATTAGAACTGCAGAAAGGAGGTCCTCTCAAAGTTGGCTGGCTGTAGCGTCTAGAGAGTGGTGCACTTTGGCTGGAAGAGGCAGGTCTCAAACTGGGCTGCCTTGCTGTCCTGCTCCTCCAACTGCTTCTTGAGACTTGCTTGGGCTGAGCCAGCAAGGTGAGCAATGAAAGGAAAAGCTCTGTGTACAAATCTCCCTCTAAGCTAAAGAGCGCAGTCTCAATTTTCAAAAATCCTAGGATTCTTACTAGGAATGCATGAGGGCAGAGGTAGTCACTGAAATAAGTATGCATGGAGATATTGGACATTTCAGACCATGTTCGGTGCAACAGAGGCAGGATTAAGATTTAATGTCACATGCTTGAATGAAGAGGCACTAATTCTGGCCGGGTATCTTCCCTGGAACACTGTCTCAGTCGGTCAAAACGTACTTCTAGATGTGAATGAGAGAAATCAAGCCTGCTTGGGCAATTCAATATCCCAAGCAAGTTATGCTACTTCTTTTAAATGGAAGTAACCATGGGATCTGTAAAGACCGTCTGTTTGTAAATGGGGCTTTTACATTGCTGTTGTCCACATGTTGTTGAAAGTTTTTATATTTACTAAAAATTTGTCTCAAATGCAACTTTGAGGACCATACATACAATGGGAGGCCAGAAAAATGGTGTTAAATATTAGAGTTTTCCTGACATCTGTTGATTCTGATCTTTTTCCTGCTTATTGACTTATCACATATATTTTTTTGTTCTATTTCCTACATCAAATACTACAATTGCTTTTATTTTTTTTCTTATTTCCCCTGACTTATGTCCTTCACTTTATCATTTCTTATTCCTGTCACAAATTCCTTAATGTTTTCTGTTTCCAGGTTATTTTTTCCTCCACACTTCAAAGACAAACTTTACTTCCTCCTCTGGTTTCTTCCCCCTGCTTTTTCCCACAGAAGATGCTGTTAAGCATTGTTGTAATACATTCAGAACAAATCTTGGTCATGGCCTCTCCTTTTCTGGAAACATGGTTAAAGTTTTTATTTAAGCTGTTGGAGGCAGAATGACGATAAAGAGTCTTTTCCTATCCTTGCTGAGAAGCCACTTAGATCAGCAGGGTGACAGTTATACAAAAGAGCAAAATTGCAGAATATGCAGCCTCTGACTCTCTGCAGCTATTGCCAAATAAATGAGAAATTATCTCTGCACACGTTTGAGTATTGCTTTGCGCTTGTCCATGAACCACTACTGTTAGTCCAGACCACTAAGTGCACCAGTGTTATTTTGACATAGAGAGTTTTATGCTGAGAACAGTGAGAACCTTAAGTGGAAAAGACAACCTAAAGAAAGTCAGGTAAGTCAGAACAGAATAATACAATTATGTGGTGTAGACAAAGGTTGCATAACAAAGATAATTAAAAGCTGGTAAATTGTTTTCACTGATAAGATTGATTACTCAGGAATTAGTTTGCAATGTATTTTTTTTGTCAAGGGATTAATTGTGCTTATCTTGATCTATAGCTACAGACACATTTTAAAGAAGAATGAATTGTCTTTTAAACAGTACCCACTGATGTAATACAGCCACAACTTGATGCTTAATTCTGTAAGTTAAAGAAGAAAATACAAGCAAGACTTCTTTTAGATCTGCACTTCTTCAAAGAGGTCCTGTAGTTCAGTATGAACTGAGCTTGTGCGTCCAACAGCAAAACATTGTTCAATTAAAGACATTAATGTTGCTGTGTAAAGCTTTAGAGATGTTCAGAATTATTAGTAAAATATTTAAAGATGACAACTATAAGAAAAGTGATACTCTCATGAGGACCCTATCAGATACTCAGGCGATCTTAAATTCTGAAATAAACTATAATGAGAATTTATGGCAATAATCTAGCCATTTTCAAAGGAGAATTAGCATAGATCCATACTGGTAAAGTTACTTTCTCATTCCAACCAAGCACCAAAAATAATAATTTCTTGAAGTGTCTCAATGAAAACAGGAGGTTTTTTCTAGATGACATGTTTTATTTCAGTATGCGCTGTTGTGCTCAAAAGAGGAGTAACTGAATGATCTAAGAGTTCTGTTTGACGGTTAAATGAATTTCTGGACCAGGAGAATTGGATAGACCACAGTGAAAGGAAGAATTAGATCTAATGTCTTTGTGTTTGTGGCTCTGATCCTCTGTCTTTACACATCTTCTATTTCCACAGTGGAAGGACAAGGGCATGCACTGACTTGTAGTCCATTGCTTTGCTCTGTGGGATATATCGGTAGAGGATATGGCGAGTGTTTCAGTGGGCGTTTACATGGTGACACTACAAGGGATGTGGTGTTTTGTCACTTTAGCAAAGAAGAAATTTGTTTCTGTAATATATGCAAGTCAGCACTAGGTTGACTCCAGATAGTTCCCCTGTAGAAATCTATTTTCCTGACCTAATGTGACCACCTGTTGGGGTGAGGAAAGCTTTTTGTACACTTTCATTTTTTTGGTCTTCCCTGAAAGTGCTGACAAATGGGTCTGTGAGGGGTCCGGGACCTGTCAGGAGCTAAACAGACAACAGCAGCTGATCTGCATTCAGTCAGCTCTCTAACAGTTATAAGTTAATGATCTTTGCTCACTAGTGGCTTAGGTCACTATCAGAAAGTCAACTTAGAAGAGAAACAATTTGTACCCTCTCATCACTTCACTCATAGTTTTGCTTATATATGGAGAGGAAATGTCTTGGGATGTTGTTACAAAAGAGAAGACTTAAGACAACCAGTTGGATACTCTTGTTCTAACTGGGTACTCTGCTGGCTAACTTTTCCTTCATAACATCTTGTTACCTGCATCTCGTTGATGATTGAATTTTGTTGAACCGAAGCCCACATAATGTAATTTAAAATGCTTTTCATCCTTATAGATATTAAGCGGTAGTATAAAGTATTACAGTTACCCCATTTTTGGAAAATTATTTTCATCATTAGATCAGTATAGATGATGTAGCATATATTACTGGAAATAAAAGTACACAGCAAAAGATCTCTTGTTCAGCAAAACAATTAAGCATGTGCTTATAATCTTAATAGATCAGACTGAAAAACCTGCTAGCCAAAGGCATGATGATAAAACAGTGGCTGCAAGCCAGGCAGTTCAAATAAGGAAGCTGATCTGTTGGTTAAACAGTGCACACGGTTAAACATCAGAATCAAGTGCCAAAAGTGAAGGGATGAATCTTCTGTTGAGTTATTTTTCTGAATGAAGTTTGCCCTGCACTTTGCAGACTTTACTATCCCCATCTTCACTGAAATCTATTTGCCTTACACGTGTGGATGCTACCAGGATTAGACTATGTATATGCACTGTATGTCCTAATGTAGCCTGAATGTTGAAGCATAAAAAGAAAAATCTTAATGAGCTAGTAACAATTGAAATAACTAAAGTTATGGAATCAATGGTCATATTCACTGGTAGAAAAAACACCAAATATAAAGCAGATAATCTTCCTTATCTCCATCAATTCCATTTAACTTCTTCCTCTTTTTTTTTTTTTTGTTACAAATTTTTATGAGAATTTAAATGACAGATTGTAAATATCTCTAATCCTAAAAACTGGAGGATCTTTGGTGTTAAAAAGCTGCACAGGTCTTCACATCAAATGGAAACTATTTCAAACACATTTATTGAACAGGCTTCTACTGTTATGTTTTATCACAGACAACGTGATTTAATTTTTAGGCTTTGTATTCAAACGGTTCTTATTCTTGCATATTTAAGTTGTGTACTGACGTCAGACTTTCAGTGTCTCACTGTCTGAAATGTGCACAGCTTGTGTGCCCTGCGGAGTCTAAAAGTAGACTATATCCTCTTAGTCTTCCTGTAAAGCTTATTTACAGGACTCGCTGTATTAGTGTTTTAACTCCAGTATTCTCAGAAGGACTTGAAATGATTTGGCTCTGCAGACTAAAATCCCATGTGACTGCAGGGGCTGCCCTGCTGAAGATGGGGTCAGGGATGAGACACAGTGGTAGCTAGTGCCTTGAAATTTCACTGCTGCTGCTCATGCTGGTCTAATTCTAAGAATAAACAGTCTCCAGGGCTGTCAAACCACAGTCACTTTCATCAGTCTTAAATTTTCACACCATGTGTTTATTTTCCCACAGGTTTTGTTTTATTTGTTTTCAAACCAGCAGTGGATTTGGAACTATACACACCGTGGAGAGGGGTAGAAACACACATTAGAGCGTGTGTTCTTTGTGTGCACTGGTATGGTGGCTTCAGGAGCTAGCAATAAGTACTCTAGAGTTTAGTTTGAAAAAGCTACCACTTGGCACTTAACTTGATTCCTTTCAACCATATTTTCTGGCTGCTCTGCCTTTGGATTTACCTCAGTGTATCTGCGTTAGAACCAGCCCACTTACTAATCAGAGGAAGAAAAAGGAACTATGGGAGTTTGGGCCCCACGGACAGAAAACGCTGCATGTAACAATCGGATATCATGCCACAAAACTGGGAGCAGATTAGGATTGATATGAGGTCCTGAAGGATCCGAGCAGTGTTTTGAGAGAGGTAGTTCTGCGAAACAAGGGCTGAGTTTATGAGGTTAGGTGAGCTCTGCCCAACCTCCCTGGCTATTTCATATGTTAATGGAAAAATAAGCTGCTCCTCCCCACACCCCCCACTTCATATTGCTTACTTCAAGAAATGTACCCCAGTTTTTCACTTGACAACTCAGATATTTTTCTGATCATATTTGAAAAAGAAAACATATAACATCCTTTTGACAGCTACAGGAGGAGGATGACTAGTGATAAAAACCCCTCAGATTCTCTCGCAATACTGGACTTGGGTACCACAAAGTCCCGGTAGGAGGGAAATCCAAGAACTCACAGGGTCAGTGGAACTGGATGAGGAAGCAGATGTGTGCAATCCTTAGCTTATTACCTAAGTTAGCTATAACTAATTAACTATAACTAATTTGGGGTCCTCACAAATTAGCAGCTATTACTTAAAGAACATGACAGAAAAAAAAAGGAAGGTTAAACCAAAGCTAGCAAGATCATGGAGGTACGTCTTTTTGGATAACAGGAGCCTATTAGGTATGTAGGAACACTGACTACTGCTAAACTGAGGATGTGGAAAATAAAAGTGTGGCTATAAAGGATAAAGTTTGTTCCCTCTGAAAATAACTTGAACTGCAACAAAGCTACTCAGAAAGTACAGCTTCTGGGAATGGAGAATTTGGTTAGGATGCCAGAAGACCAACAAGTCAGGCACTTCTTTGAAGAAGGTGTTTTACTTCTTTGATGATGATGATAAGAAAGAGAGGTACACCTATTGTGAACTACTCTGTTAAAAAATATGCCTGTTACAGAAAGAGTTGGAGCCAACTGTCAGAGCAGCCAATGATGTCTTCATCTACAGAGCCACACAATATTACTGCAGTAGCTTTATATAAAAGTATACACAGAAATATCTGTTTTTTCCCCCAAGCATTTTTCATTCTGGAGACATTTTGTTTCACTTGGAGGATGTTAAATTTTGTTTCCTTTCTGTATTCTTTGCTCTCAGCAGTCCTTACAGGGATCTCATACATTTTAAGATTGTCTGAAAACACTGGAGACTGTTAGGAGCCTTGCTGGCGTGGATGCATGCCAGAAAATATATTGCTGAATACTGAAATCACAGCATCTAAGATGATTGCTGCAACCCCCTCATCCCTTTGTTTTGGCTGAAACTCTCAAGTGCCCTGGAGGTATCTACTGTGTTTAAGTGGCTGGGAAAGTAGAAAATAGTAGCAGCTCATAGGTCAATTATAACATAGCATGAGAAACTCAGCCACATGTTATAAAAATTAAAATAAACCAATTGGATTTGTCTGCCTGAATTCTGAACATTCCCTATAGTATAAATGAGGGACAGCAGGACTTAGGCAAATATACTTCCCAATTAGACTTGAAGGTAGTAGTCAGTCAATGGGCAGTTTTTTTCTGGGGGAAACTTTCACTGATATCACTGGTTAGGAATAGCTGTTTCACTATTACTCAGGATGATGGAGTGACGGCAATGGTGGACG
>NW_010117474.1:0-7332 GCF_000699245.1 Pterocles gutturalis
GTCTGTCCGGCCGCCCCCCAGCCTTTCCTTCCCTCCCCGCCCAGGTAGCCCTGCTGGACCGCAACTCCGAGGCCGGGCAGGAGAGCAAGGCGGCCCTGGACGAGCAGTTCGAAGCGCAGAGGACGGTGTTCATCCAGTGCGACGTTACGGACCAGGAGCAGCTGAGAGGTAAGGAGGAAACTGTCAGCGCCGTGCTCCGGCTTAACATGCAGCAACCTGAAAGAGCCCGGGCTGCTGCACCAATAAATGTGCAATTAAGGTTTCTGGAGGACAGCCCACTCCCAATCGCTTTTAACAGTGACTCAAAAAGGATTTGTTTCTGAACCTGCAGATGTGAAATTTTACTACCAGCGTGCATGTATTTCACAGTGTTACTTGGCACATTGTAAAGAAAAGCCACATGAATCCTTTCCATTGGGTGCTCTGTGTGATATTTTTGCATGAAAGCCTCTGCAGAAGATAATTGTTATTTTATGAGTAATATATATAAACTTTAAAGCATGGACTTGGTTTTTATGAGGCTTCCAACTGCATTCCCTCGTCACAAGAGTAATAAATTCTGCTCTGGGTTGCAGTGCTCTTTCTATACAGCACGCTTACTTTCAAAGTGTGCTGCTGTAGTTGAAAGCAGGATTGGCAAAGCTGTCACGCTGCTTTATCACAGTGTTAAATATGGGTTGGTAACATTTCACACACATCTTGCAGACGCAGGGAATGGCAAGGATCTCCCCTCATGTATGATATGCACTTATGTTTTCACTTAGTGAATAAAAAATCATGTGCCCTACTGAATTCTAAGAGTATCATATAATGTTGATGTACCCTTCATAATATTTCATAACTGCCACATCGCTTCATCAAAGTTTCATTATTAAAGACATACATTCATAGGTAGTGACTCAGATTTTGACATCACTTTTGTTAGTGTTCTTTCCCCAGATTCATTTGTGTCGGGCTAGATGTGAACATTTTGAATTCTGCTTTTATTCACTACGCTTCACTGACCGCTTTCTCAACAGCGGTGATTGAGCATACCCATTCCTCTTTCACAAAAGATTGCAGCTAGTCCAGGATTCAGTAGTGTTGCTCACTGCTCAGAGCTAGCATGGTTATGCCGAGTTCCAAAGCTTTACACTGTCTATCTGTAAGAGAGATGCTGCACTTTAAATTTGAGATCTGCTCTAATCAGCAAACAAAGTTTTTTATCAGCTGGGTTGCTTATTGACTCCTCCAAGTAGAAGGAACAACCTAGGAGCAAGAAAAAGCATCGTGGGAGTAGGAAGCATGTGCTGCAGCACAGGTGTTACCCCACTGTGCTTTCTGTCTCCCACCTCCCATGATTCCTCCTCTCTTTAGTGCCAGGCTAGTGCAGGACCAACACTGGGAACTGGAGTGGAGTGAGCAGGATGGTTCACTGAGGGAGGTTTTGGAACCCAGTCAGTAGGAAAAGAGCAAGCAGACTAGAACCAGAATGGGCTCTTGCAAGGAGCAAGAACCTGCAGCTGCTGCTTGTGCTTCTCTGATACTGCATTATAAAAAAAGGTTTCTTAGTGTAAATTTGCAATCATGTCTTACAAGCTTTTGGGGTTTCTGGGGTAGTTTTAAGTGGTTTTGTTGGTTGATGGGTTTTTTTATTGCTTTATTTTCCTATTTTTTCACTTGTAATTGCAAGACACCACTTCATAAACTTAGATTAATTTCACTCCTAGTGTTTAAAGTTCTTAGTGGGTGCGTCAAGACCCATACTTGCTTTTTATGTTAAAAGTCATGTGCATGAATGAAGTTCCTCTTCTTTTAACTGTAGTCCTTTCGGTATGAAACAAGTCACAGTACCAGAATGAGTATCTGTACGTACATAAGGGTTATGGGTAGGAAATCAGCTGCTTCATCTAATTTCAAGTCTTGCCTGTGCTTTTTTTCCTCTGGGGCTCTTTCACATAGTCCCCCTCAGAAATCTGTCTTGTTCCTCTTTTGAAAAATCACCATACATCTCCTTTTGTTATCCATGAATATTTAGGAAGCTCACATATAACTGGTGTTTGTATTTACTTCCCACTGTTTTTCCTACCTCTCATTTAAAATGGATCCTCCTCTTCATTTTTCATTTTTCTTCATTCAGTATTTCATATAATCATCTGCTTTTAATTTTTATGATTCCATAAGTACTAACTAGCGTGCGATGTAAACACAGGATTATTCTACATTTGAAAAGGGAAGAACAGGCCAGGTTACACTGATGTATGGGTGACAACTTTATTAGGAATTTATAATGAGATTTTTTATTTTTTTTTGTGGATGGTTAGTAGATGACATTACGGTAGGCAGATAAATTTTTACCAAAAATATTCCAAATTTGGTAATCATTATTTTAACATAGATATGCAAACAGCTGAAAAACATTTGGCTCTTTTCTCAATTTATAAACTAGAAAACTACAATCAGTCAAGACTCTGTGAATTTAATAAACAAATAATTGACAAAAGTACTATTACCCATGGCGTTTTTTGAAGACCAAAGATTCTATTAAGAATGAGGTTGATGAAATATGTCATTTAGAGAAGGTTTAAAAAGGAATCAGATAACCAGTTTCCAAATTTTTGAAGCTAACTGAAGACCCATATTGTATGTATTTTGGTCATTGAAACTAAGTTAAATAATCAGTTCTGCTCCTAATAAAGCCAAAGGTTTTCATTTGCCCTTGTTGATGTAGGATTGGAAAGATGAGAAGTGATTGAAGAGTTAAGTTGAGAAACCAGAGAATGAATTAGCAACAAACATAACAAAAGCCAAAAAGGCAGACAGCCAGAAATAGAGGCTTTAGTAATATTAAAATATTCTAGTACAGAATAGGAGTATTAGAAAAATCAGTATAATAAAGGCAGTTGGACAAATAAAACCTTTTCCATCAGCTGTCCAGCTCTTACTCTGATGACAAGATGTGATGGGTTTGCCCTTGGTTGGGGACCAAACCACATACCCACTCATGCAATTCCCCCTCCCTCCCCCCACCTGAGGACAGGGGAGAGAATTAAAGGAGTAAAGGGAAAAAAGGACTCGTGGGTTGAGATAAGGACAATTTAATAACTAAACTACAATAATATTGAAAATAATACTATATACAAATAAGTGATACACAGTGATACTGCCCCCGACCCGATGACCAAAGGCTCAGCCTGTTCCTGGCCAACGATCCTGGAGAAGGGAGAGTCCCGAAACCGCACTCACGGAATGGAGATAACAGTCTGAGCATCCCAGACCGAGAGCTGACCGGGGTAGGGGGGGGAAGGCCTTGAGAGAGTGACCACCTGGAGCAAGATGACCCAGAGCAAAAGAGATCCGGAACTAAAAAGGGCTGATCTTCCGGAGGGTCCTCACCTATATACTGGGCATGACGTGTATGTGATGGAATAGATTATTGGCCACTCTGGTTCTCAATCCTGAACCTACGATCAAATCCTGGGCTAGTAACTGGGGCTGTGCTCCCTCCCAGCTTCTCCTGTTTGCAGACAGACAGAGAAGCTGAAAGACCTTGCCAGATGCATAAACATCACTTTTTATCAGCTTTCTTCTGAGCACAAATCCAAAACACAGTCTCTTGGTAGCTATTATGAAGAAAGTTAACTCTGTCTCAGCCCAGGACACAAGATGATGACTGTGATGGACCTGCAGCATTCAGGCAGAGAAAAGGCTGTAACAGTCCCAACCATCTGGTGCAAGAAAAAAACTTTGTAAACCCCTTCAAGTGCTGCAAAAAAAGATAGAGGTCTCAAAGCTGCTTCTGTGCTCCTGATTGACACTAATAGCCAAAGGCTAAAGATCTGAGAATTAAGATCACCTTTTAGTGAAGTGGTTTAATTAAAGGCCTGTCAAGCATAATTTCAGTATACCTAAAATACTCCAGATTTTCAGTCAGTCCCGAAATGATGTTTTTTAAAACAATACTGGGGGGTTTACATAATGATAAATTTTTAGTGATGAGGAACAATATTTGGAGAGAAAAACAAACAAGCTATATATACATGTCAGCTAACGTCTGCAGTCGTGGAAAGTCTTAGTCTGGAATGAACATCTGGAGGTCATCTCATCCAACTATCCTGTCAAAGCAGAGCCAGCCTGGATGAGTTTGCCCATCTCTATGACATCATCATGTTTTTCCACACACATCTTTTATCTCAGTCTGAACACTGTCACCTGGGAGAATACAGTGTCATTGTGGAAGTTTCCCAGTTCTTTATTTTGAAATTCTTGGGAAGACAGGTCACTATTTACATCAACAGAAGGAAGATTTGAATTTGAGAAACACATTATTAGAGTTACCTGACAAGTTGGATGTATAACAATTTATTCATAAATGGAAAAATTTACACAAGAACTATGACGAATGATTTGTAGTTGAGAGATTCATATTAGTTATATCACTGAATAAGAATTGCGTTCTTAGGTTAAATTCAGACTCAACAAAGAAAATTGTTCTGAACGCATGAAGCTTTTATTTTTAATTTAAAACAGATGGTGCCAAATTTTGAATTCACTAGCTATATCAACCTGTTACACATTGGGCTATAAATGCTTAATTTATATAATTAGGGTGCCACACATCCTATCTAATACAAAATGTATGGGTGCTAAGAACTTTCATTAGCTCCTGTTATCAGGTATTATAAAACTGAATGAAAAGGCAACTATGGCATCTTAATCCTTTCAGTTTCCCTGAACACGTTTAATATTGGTGAATGGTTAGGTAAAGAATTTAATTTCATGTTGCTCATTAGTGGTTAAGAAAACACCAAAGACATTTTGGTAGACTAATAAAACATTAATTTGATGCATGCATTGTATTTTTATATCTTACTTTCCATAAGTGCTAAGAAATTTCACCCTTGGATCTTACTGTAGGTGCTTTCAAAAAAGTAATTGAACATTTTGGAAGGCTGGATATTGTGGTTAATAATGCTGGAGTGAACAATGAGAAGGACTGGGAAAGCACTATACAAATTAACTTGGTAAGCATTATCTCCTCTCACATGTCCATATTTTATTTAATGCTGGAATATACCTGACAGCCTTTGGCTGGTACAGATTGTGCCATATGACAGGACAGGAGTTACTGGATCGGTAAACACAGCTATTGAAACAATACCCATGTAACTGGATATGCACTGACCAATAAATGTGGGTGCGGTGGGGCCTTTATGTTGTCTATCCAAGACATACAGCACTCTGTAGAGGTACTCAGGCTAACAACAGACAAAAATCTCTTTCTATAAAACCCAATGAAATCCCAGGTAGGTGTAAAAGTTTGGTGTCCAAAGCAGTAGAGTTGCATCTACAGGAAGCCAGTCTGTTTATATGAATATTTTATTTTAGTTACTTGTGAGACTCCGCCGGCCTGCATTAGAGAATAAGTTGCCATTTGTTGGTATTACAAACAACAGGTCCACATTTTCTTCACCAACTGAAGCAAGCACACAATCTGAGCATTTAAAGTAGGCCATTTCACCATCATCACTGACAGAAGCACCCAACTTAAGAGCACTTGCTTGTTAAAACCAAGTACATTCAACGAGCCTGCAAAATTTATTTTCAAACAGACTACTACCAATTCTTTGATATTATCTCATCAGGTAAGACCACAATATCTGTTTCTCAGTTGAAATTTTTTAAATTTACACTACATAGCTAGGACACCTAAGCTCCAAAGGAAACACCAACTTTCTACGTTAATTAAATTCTGACCAACTTGTATTCTGTCACCTCTGAAGTTCTAATTCAATGGTGATTCAACAAGTCACCCCTATGACCATACTTACAAAGTGTTATAATCTAGATCTGCAAAGAAATTAGCAAAAGGAAGCTTGGAAGAGTGTGATGTGGAGTTTTCTCCAACCAGTCATTTGGAACTTGTCAACACAACAAGAAAGCTCAGGATAAGAAAATATACACATATTTCTTCCTCCCTCTTTCATTTCTAGAATATTCTAAAAAATTAAACATCAGGAAGCTTCATATTGTGAAGTAACAGGAGCATGACATCTTCAGTGCTATGCAACATCAACATCTATTAGTACAGATCCCTTGAATTTGAAATAAGACTTTACTTGTGTTCTAGATGACTTATTTCTCTTTATTTCTGTGCCCAGTATAACACAGGATATACTACAGGCAGCCATCTACCTGTCAAATTTGTAGACACAGATAGTCATTACCAGAAAAACTGAAGTCAATGTGCAAAACACATTTGTCTGTGATTCACCTTTAAATTTAGCTCAAAAAATTAAGGCATTTCTGATCAGCAAATCTTGATGATATTTAATGTCCAGGTAAATATCCTAACTTAGAGTGACGTCTAAACAATTTTTCAATGCCAAGAGCTTAAAAGAAGGCATTGAGAACCTCCTTCTATTATTTTTTTTGTCTTGTCACCAGTGATAGGGCTGAGGCAGACCATAGGTGGGTTTGAACCATCTAAAGTATCAGAAGAAGTGGAATTCAAGTCTTACAAAGTTATATGCTTAACTGTCAAGCTACTGCACATAAAATTAAAAAAAAAAAAAAAAGGAAGATCATATAGTTTATACATTATTGTATAGGTTGTTTCACCATAAATGTCCTCATTACTTAGTCCATAGTTGAAAGCTGAAAAATTTCATCAATACATCCTGGTGACTGGAATAAGAACATCTAAAATGATCAAGAAGAGTAGAAGTACAGCCATGTGGATTAAATCAAGGCCACTCTAAGATCAAAATATCCTAATTTATCTTTTTATTTTAATATTCTTTCCCTGTCTAACCTTGGGTCAACTAAATAGCTTATTTCCATAGGGCATTTCTATCTAGTTATTGTAATTTCCATAAATCAAGATATAACATTTTGTGCTTTTTAACTATAACAAAGGAAGAATAACATGTAATATGTTATATTAATAGCATCATAGAATCATTAAGGTTGGAAAAGACCTCAAGGATCATCAAGTCCAACTGTCAACCCACACCACCTAACTCACTAAACCATGTCCCTAAGCACCACACCTACACATTTTTTGAACACCTCCAGGGATGGTGACTCCACCACCTCCCTGGGCAGCCTGTTCCAATGCCTGATCACTCTTTCAGTGAAGAAATTTTTTCTAATATCTAGCCTAAACCTCCTCTGGTGCAACTTGAGGCTGTTTCCTTTTGTCCTATCACTTGTTACTATAGAGAAGAGGCCAACGCCCACCTCACTACAACCTTCTTTCAGGTAGTTGTAGAGAGTGATAAGGTCTCCTCTCAGCCTCCTCTCTTCTCTAGACTAAACAACCCCAGTTCCCTCAGCTGCTCCTCATAAGAC
>NW_010117475.1:0-5832 GCF_000699245.1 Pterocles gutturalis
ACACCTACTATGGGTCACATACTAGAAAGCGTACAGAAAGCCGCATGCCTCTAGTTAATGCATGACCGCTTGTTAGTCCCGCAACAGCCCTCCCCCATGCAGCATGTGGCAGACCCCGAGAGACAGACCCCAAGAGATTACAGCCACTCATAAGGGGACTGCCTGATGCTCTAAAACTGTATGCAGTACAGCTCCAAGATCGGTTAAGGGCCCCCAGTCCTAGGAGAAGGGGAGGACCCCCAGGTAACACTTGGGGGGAGGTAGCACAAGAACTGCTTAATTATGGCAGGAGGATGGGATTTTCAGGACAAAGGGGGACAAGGCTGAGAGCAAATGTAAAGAGAATGGAAAATAACCCAAGGGCGAAGCCCCCCGCAGGACCATCCTCCCCTACAAAGAAGCCGGCACTGCCCACTAGCAGCAAAAGGCGTTCACTGTGGATGGAGGGAATCTCAAAGGGGATTCCGAAAGATGTGGTGGATGGGATGCCCACCCCAAAATTAGAAAGATTAGTGAACAGCTGGGGAAGGAGATTTTAACCTCAGCACCTCCTGAACCTCACCCAAACCATTGTGTGATTTTATGATTCTATGATCTCTGACATACAGGGCACTTGGCTCTGCAGCTCCCTGGTGCTTTAAGACCTACCCTACCTTATCCAGGCAGAGGAGAATTGCTCATCATTGCATGTCACTGCTATAGTTCAAAGGCAAAGTTCAGCCTCAAACTTACACAGAGCCACTCTCTCACATAGAATCATAGAATCATGGGGTGGTTTGGGTTGGAAAGGACATTAAAGATCATCTAGTTCCAACCCCCCTGCCATGGGCAGGGACACCTCCCACTAGCCCAGGTTGCTCAAAGCCTCATCCAGCCTGGCCTTGAACCCCTCCAGGGATGGGGCATCCACAGCTTCTCTGGGCAACCTGGGCCAGTGTCTCACCACCCTCATAGTGGATACATGCACCTGTACTTTTCCCTTTACACAGAGAGAATTGTCTCTTGCTAGTTAGACACACATTTAACAGCAGCTGAACAACAAAAGAAAGTAGCTGCATCTTGTTTGATTATCTAGTGTATACACCCCAGTTGTTCCTTGCTGCCTCCCAGAAGCATCATAAAATGAACAAAATATCTTCCTTCATTTAGAGGCACAGAATGAGAGAAGTTGTAACCGGTAAGTGTGATATACTTTTTGCAAGCATGATGGAATAGAGACATCAGGGTAATGGGTAATAATGAAAAGCAAAATCAGCAAGCAAGTCTCTACAGTCATATAGACTAAGCTGACTGTGTGACATTTCAATTTTGAGTGAACGTCATAAACTGTAGAAAATACAGGTTTAATGAATATGTCTACATAAAAACATAAACAAGACTAAGCTTTTCAGTGCAGTGTTTATATTTACAGCACATAAGTTACAAATTAAATTTACTCTGGGATGTGCTTCTGATATGAACGACTTTTCTTTAGAGAAATATTATCCATAATCATCAGATCACTGGAAGCAAAAAAAGATCCATTAGTGATGTTGGGGATGATGAACTGAAGTACTGTTTAGTGGGTTTTAATTATGCTAAAAGATAAAAGTGCTTGGGGAAGGGCGTAAGTCATACCTACAGGAAGGAAAATGAACTGACTTTATTTAAGCAAGTAGGCAAGTTTATTTCAAAGGATTTTGAGCTGATTGCTTTAGTACATCAATGTTTTCAAGAGCTGATCTATTCCAGTACACTGCAGTTATATTGTTTAATACCACCAGTCAAAACATTGAAAAACTATGAGTCTTGGCTATAAAGATTTTAAACTATGAGATTAAAAAAAACACGTAGAAGATTTTCTCATCTCTGTGCTCCAAAGATATACAAAGTTCTCTCTGCAATCAGGATATTGCGACTTTCATTATTTAAAAAAGCAGGATTCCTCAAGTGCTCACAAGCTCTGCCTTTAAAAAGGGTACCAGGAATGAAATACTGACTTCACTAAGTCAACAGAAAATATACTGTTGATTTCAAGAGGACAGGATTTCCGTAATTCATAATAAAATTGTAGCATATGGCACCTCTGCTGCCTTTAAATTAACAGCATCTCTCTGGAAATATATAGCAGCCAGGAGTTTCATTTAAAACTCCCTAGGATGAAGGGAATTTACATAAAGCCTGGGCCTGTTTTCATTATCCTGTACTCCTTTAAACCAGTAGTAATTCTATTAAAATGACCAGTGCCAGAGGGAATGGATTAATGTTTGTTGTCGGGCTACAGTGACTTGGTATATTCCTCCACTCCTCTGAGGTGGAGACACAACTGCTGTGTGAGACAGTGACAGTAATGTCCCCTGATCATCCTACTTAGAAAACAGCATCTTGTTATTGTTAGGAGGGAGAAGAGAGGTGATATACATCTTATTGTTACTTCAAATAATTTGCTTCGCTTCCCAAGACAGAGAGTGCACGTGGACATGCAGACACACAAGGGCACACAAACACCAAGTTCAACATCAGCATACAGCAACTACCTTAAAATGCTGGGCTAATGCCCCGAATGGGAAGATATATCTCTTTGAGATTATGCCTGGATGTAGTGATGCAGGTAAAACAGTAACGCTGTCTTATTGTCTCCCACTTTGTCTTTACAAAAAGCAGAATGACAACTTGCATAACTTTTGCTCCAGACCACATAGTCTACTATACTTACTGACACCTTCAAAAACAAAATGAAAAGAGAAGGCTCTGGGGGGACGTTGTAGTGGCTTTCCAGTACCTTAAAGGGGCCTATAGGATAGCTGGGGAGGGACTTTTCTGCAAGGGCATGTGGCAACAGGACAAGGGGTAATGAATTCAAATTGGAAGAGGGCAGATTTAGACTAGATATTAGGAAGAATTTTTTTTCCTGTGAGGATGGTGAGGTACTAGCCCAGGTTGCCCACAGAAGCTGTGAATGCCCCATCCCTGGAGGGGTTCAAGGCCAGGCTGGATGAGGCTTTGAGCAACCTGGGCTAGTGGGAGGTGTCCCTGCCCATGGCAGGGGGTTGGAACTCAATGATCTTTAAGGTCCCTTCCAACCTAAACCATTCTGTGATTCTATGATTCTATGAAAATGTTTATTCCTGTTGTTATAATTACATATGCTTTTTGTGGATAGGAATGTTTAATTTCCTGTTGACGTCAGGAGATGTTGAAGATGTTCAATCATGGAGAACATTGCCGCTTTCCACATTGACTGATGCCATAGCCAAGAGCTTTCTGTTTCTGAAATGTATTGTGGTGCTTACATGAAGCAGATATGACACTTGGATAATAACACTCAGATGTGGAGGTAACAAAGGGACCTGGAGCTGCTAACTGGCTAATAAGCACTATAGTACGCTTTGGAGGTCTTATGTTGGACATTAAGTTATATGACTGAAATTCTTGATTCCTGTTCCTACTTCATCCTTTATTCACTGTTAACCAACTCCTGATCTGTTCACAGCCCTGTACTAGAACCCTGATCAATTTTCTTCCATGTTTCAGGGGCTTAAACTCCCTCAGAAACTGAAATTACAGAGCAATGCCGTGCATGAAATATGAGTTAGACAAAACCATCATCCTCTTTGCTTGCAGAACATAGATTATCATCTCACTCCATCATTTTTATCCATCTACCTTGATAACAGACAGCCAGGAACTTGCATTTTGTTTTGTTAGGTTAGCAGCTGTTAGCATTAATATGTTGTGTTACCAGCTTGGTCCAGCCCGTTTCTAGTCTCCCTTCAAATATTTTAGTGTATTACCCCATTATGCTTCTAACATGTTAATAGGTATTTTGTTGAGGGCTGTGTAAGCAAGGATTCTTGCTAGGCCATTCATGCTAATGTATGCCTAAAAATTACCAAGTAATACAAAGGATAAAAATCTGGTGTCTGAGATATCTGCAAAATAGAGTATCCACCCCTGGCCTGAAGAGTCATCACAGCTCTAAATAAGACAATTTTCTAATTGAAAATGAGGCATCATTTGCCAGTCATCCACTAACTGAATCTCATTTAAGGCTTTTCAACTGGGAAAAAACCCCATATGTTTTCAACAGGAAAAGCTCCCCCTGTTTCCCACCTACCTTCCAGGTTTAACACCTCGGTAGGCTTTGTTTTCTGTAACATTGAATTTCTGATTATGGATAAGATGTTTACAACACAGATGATAGTTACGAGAAGTGCATCTGAGAGCAAATTTAATTTGTTTCTGTAGTGCTGTAAAAAAAAAGTATAAACCCAATCTTGTTTATGGTTTTAGAAAGTCATATTCATTAAATCCATATGCTTGGCATTTCGTGTAATTTGCTCCATAAAAATAAAAAATGTTATTTTTGTTTAAGCCTATTTGACTGCAGGGATTTGCCTCCCAGTTGTTTCTCTTCATTATGAACAGTTACTCAGGACAGCTCCTAATATTCAGAGCTGTGTCCTGCTCAAATCCCTGCTGAATGTACGAAAAAGGTGTTTAGCTGGAATAATACCAGGATAGTAGCAGGTCTAGGGAACGTATCTTGTTTAATAGGACTGACGTACATGGTTTAATATTAAGACCTAATCTAATCCTGCTAATGGAAAAATTTAATATTCGGATAGGATCACTTAGTGAAATAGAATATTATAGCCTGTGTTAAGAAGGAGGGGAAAATAAAAAGAACCTAATTTGCACATGCTTGTTAGTTCAGTATGTATTTTTTATTAGCAATCATATGATTCTAATCCATAACCCAATACCAGTGTTTTCTTTTATTTGGTGTTTTCAGATAAAGCCCCAGTAAAGCTTTTTGTAAAATAAAGTCATATTTCATCTCAACATGACAAATTAAATGTGGTATCATTGTCTCCCTGCTGGCTTTGCTGGTTAAGATGGTGCTCCAACCTCTTGTATTTGGCTGTGCCGTGAGGATCAAACATACCTGTCGTGTCCCAGCACGGTGGGTTAAATGTTGTTGGATCCTAGATTGCACTTATGTCAGGTTTGTCCTGCTCTGGATGCTACACTGACTGCCTCCTGATAGGCCTAAAAAAGCTGATAATTTCTTGATGAACAGAAATACAAAGAAATAAAAGCTAACTGCTCAAGTATTGACGTGAGAGTACTCATCCAGGAGACGAGAAGGGTTAGAAATGAACAGGGCTTTTGCTGCCTTCATTTTGAGTCATGCAAACACCAAGGGAAAAGACAATTGTCACATCTTCTGTGAACAGCAGCCAGGCTCAAGGCCATACCTCTTCATTTCTGTAGGTGAGGGTTGTGGATATGTCTGCACAGTGGGAATCAGCTGTTTATTCTCATTTCCCAAGTCCAGAGACACCGCTCAGGTATGGCCCATCTTAATTTGGGGTTGAGACCTGGGAAAGCACAGAGCTCCTAACCTTCCTGATAAAATGAAATGCACATTCAGTTTAGTACAGGCATAGGCAAATTCAGCCTGTAGTCAACACAAAAGAAAAATTAAAATCACAAGGATTTCAGATGCAAAAGTGCTCAGAACAACTGCAGACCTTTAAGTGCTTATGAAATTGAGGTAAAGATGCAAAACCTCCAACCAATTTCGTAGAATCATAGAAACATAAAATGGTTTGGGTTGGAAGGGGCTTTAAAGATCATCGAGTTCCAACCCCCCTGCCATGGGCAGGGACATCTCCCACTAAAAAAGCCAAAACCCCCATCCAGCCTGGCCTTGAACCCCTCCAGGGATGGGGCATCCACAGCTTCTCTGGGCAACCTGGGCCACTGCCTCTCCACCCTAGCAGTAAATACTTTCTTCCTGATGTCTAGTCTAAACCTGTTCTCACAGAATCACAGAATCACAGAATC
>NW_010117476.1:0-8808 GCF_000699245.1 Pterocles gutturalis
CAGGAAGGGGGTTAAATCACAGCGGTTCTTCAACACAGCACAGGGAGGAAGCTCAAAAGACAGACATTTCTCTCTCTCACTGTCAGAAACATGCCCGGCTAAAAGTTGTGAGTTACAGAGTTATGCTCTCACTTCTAAAACCTGATTGTTATGGTTTGGTGGGGAAAGAGGGAAGGCAGCGTAAGTAATCAACATTTTTTTTCAGCATCACCAGGCAGGAGTTCACTGCAAAGCACAAGCTAATACATACATCTAGTGAACAGCAACCCTGTATTTTATTTAAGGTCTGTTGGGTATTTCAGGGAAAAATAGGAAAGATTGTGTTATTCTGCAGGAGCAGAAAAGTATACCCAGACATTTAATCCCAGGAATATTTATAGTTAGCATAACTCAAATGGTGTTGTGCATGCAGTTGGTTAGTCTAAAGTGGAGCGTCATGCAGCTTGCATTAATGTTGGCAAAGGCACTTTATGGAGAAACAGACTTTATGCTTACAATTATCCCAGCCCAATATGGAGTGTCTCTGACTAGCAGAGAAGAACTGATGCCTGCCATAAGGAAGCCCAGCACTGTTACAGAGATGCCTAATGCCAGCTGCAACAAAGCAAACAGCAGCGGGAAACGGCAGCCACAACAAGAGTGGGGATTCCTCCTCCTGGCCAGTTTTGGGATCCCCCTTGGTTTTCTTCTGCTTCTTCTTTTTCTTCGCGGACTCCTGCATCTTGCTTGAGTCGGTGTTTTTCTCCCCTTCGGGTGCCTTCCCTGTCTGGCTCTGGTTATTCAGGGACGTGCTGTGCTGGGGTTTCTTCTCCTCCTCCTTTCCCATGCCGATGAACTTTAGGTTTTCACGTGCGTGTGTGTGTGCGCCCGCTGACAGGGGTGTGAGTTTTTTTGCCCCCCAAAGCTTCACTTTGTGCTGGATGAGTTGTTCCTGGTATTTGAATCAAGGAGGCTGAACAAATATGGAAAACATTTGGAGCAGATTGTCAGAGCTTCGAAATGCCACATATAGCCGAGAGAAGAGGGGGATTCAAGGGGGGTAGTGAACTGCCAACATGCAGGCACTGGCTCTGCACAGGGCGCTGGCTGTGCGCACACGGCTGGGCACGCGTGCTGCCACGGCTGCAGAGGTGTGAGCACACACGTGTGTGTGTGCGTGTTTGTAGAGAAGCTGGACAGGCAAATAGCGTGCAGAAAGCCTGCATTACCAGATGATGAACAGGAGGGAAATCTGTCTGGCCAGGGAGCCGGGAGGGATCAAGCGCCTGTGCCTGTGTGCACACGGAGCAGGCAGGTCGGAGCTCATCACGCCGTGGCTCCTCGGGGGATTACTGGCACGCAGAGCGCAGCTCCATGAACCCATGCAGCACCAGGCACACAACGGGCATGTTTCGTATGCTGGCTGATCAGATTAAATAGGTGCATTTCAGTGGGAGGGAGTTGACTACATGTATGGAAATTAGGAAATTAACACAAATAAAAATTCAAATTAATATCCTGAGGAGCCAAAAGGAATCCTGTCTCTTCCCAAAAGTTGCAAAAGCACATCTAGGTGTGTTTTATGATGAGGCAGACAGGGACCAGCCATGAGGACGGGTGCTTCTGTGCAGGACCTGGTAGCTCACGGAGCTAAACATCTGCTGAGTGAGTTTCCAGGGCTGCAAGTTATCCATAGCAGGATGATTGTTTATGTTACCTAACTGAGGGAGGGATGTCTGACTGTGGACATGTGGTCACTGCACTTTGTCCATATGTTGGCTCACGCTGGTGCTTGGGGACAGCACGCAAACAGAAGTGTTTTTTTTCTTCCTAGAATACTCTAAAATAGTTTTGCAGCTGAATCCAGCACTGGGGAGCCCTGGCAGAGCCTCGTGGATGCTGGCGGGGGTCCCCAGGGGCTCACCCACAGAAGTGCCAGCAGGACTGGGATCTGCAGAGTCAGACAGTGAATACTAGGTCTGTGAATAGAGGGGAGCAAGAAGATGTGGGTGGTGAGCCAGAGGCAATGCCGGCAGCTGTGGGTTCAGCCAGGCCACGGTGCATGCGTCCTCACAAGGGAAAACCATGGGGAACGGGAGGCTGCCGCGATGCCTGCACTTAGCTCACGCCAGAGGAATTACTCAAAAGCTTACGGATAAGCAGGTGCTTAAATGCTTTACTGGCCCGGGGCGTGAGTGCCAACAGCCTGATGTATTGCCCTCCTACAAGTCGGAAGCTGCATTGGGGCCAGTGGAGCACTGAAACCCCTCCTTGGTGCGTGCAGCTCCGTGTCCCCACGGTCACAGGGATGCCATGAGGACATGTGGGCTTGTGCTGCCACCCCAACAACATCAATGGGAGCAGCATAAATGGGCCAGCCAGATCTGTCCCCACCATTTGTCCATGCACTTATTTTCTTTTTTTTTTCCTCCCAAAGAGGAGTCAATTTGAGTGAGTGACAGGAGCAAAGCATTGGGAGGAGTGGGGCAGGAGGGAGGAAACCATCAGATGTTGGGAAAACCACCAGCAAAGCTGCCTTTGAATGCTGCAGAGTGGTTCAGGGGGGAAAAACCAAAATGTTGAAGTACTTGGAGAGGATCTTACGCATGCTGAGACAGCATCAAGGAAATCTTTCCTTTGACATATTGGCAATGCCTTCTGAGAAACTACTCTATTTCCAGCTCTTTATGGCATTTAACAGCAATGAACTGTGTCTTCTGTATTAATAAATTATGATGTCACTTTGTTTTATCGGTTAAGCAATATCCTCTTTGGTTATTTATATCACTGAACATAGGAAAGAAAACTAGAAACAAAGTGATTTCAGACACTTTCTGCACATATAACTCTCGTGCTACATCCCTAGAGCAAGATTAAGATACATTGTTCAAAAAAGGGAAAGGAAAAGAAACTAGAGGTGGAAAAAATGAAAAAACCCTCTTCCCTAGGTGTGTTGTTCACTGTACTGTGTTTTCATAGCTTCTTGCCAAGACATTTTGTCACCATCATCTGCTTTCCAAAATATCCTTGATAGCTGACACTTGGTGGTGTACCTGTTCTCTCGATCTCAAAGCCACATACAATTACATTTAACCACCGCTTTGAGAGGCATGGGGTGTTCAGGGAACATCACCAAGGTCAGATAGCGAAGCAGTGGCAAAGCTCAGAACACACGTTTTACTGACACCCAGTAGAACACCTATTTCTATAAGTACTAAATGAAGTTGATTTTTCTTTTCCTTTCTGCTCCCCCATTTCTCTAGTCCTATGCCACAGACCATTACAGTGGTTTTTCCCCCAGGAAGATCCCAGCAGTTTTTAGCACCTGGATTTGTTCTTGCAGCTATATTTATGGTTATTGTCTTGAAAAAAAGAGCCAAAATCCACCTGCTTTATTTGTGCTGACAGTCATAGTGGTTTCAGGAGGAGGAATTGCCTGAGGAAGATGAACAGGATTTAACCCAAAGTCAACAAAATGAACAAGCAATTACCTTACTGCCAGTAACAGCCCTTGCTTATCTCCTGGTCCAAGAATCTCCCTTTAAACAGGTGTCTAAACATCTTTCTGCACAGTAAGTATCTCAAAAATGAGGCCACGCTCCAGTGGCAGCAAGCTAAATATCTCCTACAGGGTATAAAGGTGGGAGATCCACTTGGGTCCCAGCCTCCTGCAGCCCCTTCGAAAATCCCGGTTGTGCAGCTGGTGTTCAGAGTCCTTAAGGCAGGAGAAGCCTAGGTGCCTTCAGGGTACGTCTTCTGTACAGTGACCGAAAGGTCTGGGAACAAAACTATGAAATGTGGTCGGTGTAGACTGGAGTTCACAGCCATTCGGTCTGGAGTAGCTGCAACACTTGGAGCACTTGGTTTTTCCAAGGCAGCTGAAGACATTAGTTGCCATCTGCACCGGTCATGCTGAGACAGGGACCCTCTCCTAGGCTGGGTACAATGTGCCTACTCAGGGAGGCACCATCCCCACAGTGAAGGGCAGCAGGAGCTGCTTTCAGCCACCTTCTGCTTTGCTACTCCTGCTGTTTGGGTGGCTATTTGAGTAACATAGTGATCAGATGACAGCTGACCCGTTTTTACCAAGACACCTTCAGGACTTTGATAGATGCTAACCAGTTGTGAACACAGACAGTCACTTGTAATTTAAAAAAAAAAAATACATATTGCTTACTTAAAATCATATACACCATATCTAATCTCTGCAGCAATACACAGTTATATACAGAAAAAAATAGGAGCCAAATATATTGAAAAAATCGGGGATGGGCATGTTGTTGTTTTGAAACTATTAAACAGTGTGTATGAGAAGGAAAGGGGGTTTTTTACTGTGGCTGGCTTTCCCTGCAGCGTCAAATGTGCATACCTTACACACTGGGAAGTTTAATGGGGACGGAGAAAAGAGGCGGATGCAGGATTGATCTTCCATAATTACTATCAGAACCAGATTGTATTTGCTGATTCCACTTGGCATTAACAATTGAGTGTAAAACAGCTGGGAAATAATTCACAGCACTGGCGAGTACTGAGAAATTAAAAGAATCACTTTTTTAGAAATTGAAAGATTAAACGAGGACACTGAAATAACACTAAATTTTCTCTAGTAATACATCTTCCGGATGTCACTTGGATTTTGTCGGCAACACAAGAACAATCATTACCCTTTTATGCCCAAAGGCCCTGATTAAATATGTTCTTAAATTAAGCACATGCTTGAATACCCTTCCTGCATGAGGATGTTTTTTGGTTTGGGCCTAGCTACCATCTCTCATATGGCACGCATTTGTAATTTCGTGTCCTTTACACAAAATGAGTCATGTTGCACAGCTTTTCCATAGCCAGATACTGTCCTCTGTAAAACATTGCCTGCTCTTGTTCCTCCCTTTGCCAAAAGGCAGCGCAAACCCGGTGATGATGACAACAAGTCAAACAGCACGCACAACGTCAGACACAGAAATGGCAAGATCTGGGCTGCAGCTTTGCAATGACACAGTCTTTCCTATTTCTTCTCCTACCCGCGAGGACACACAGTCTTGGATGGGACTCCAGAAACATCAGATTTTTCTCCACTGTGATTTTTACACTGGAAACAAAGTGCATTTGGTGTGGTTGAACACACACAGATGGACACTCTCACATAATTGCATTTATACAGATATTTCTTCAAGGCATCTGCAGCCCGGCCAAGTGCCCATCGCCGGGTTGCAGCGCACAAATCTGGAGCAGCAGAATTAGCAAGGAATAAAGGCTTGGATGGGGTTTGCCATGTTGCCCCAAGAACCACAGGGCATTTGGCTCCCTTTGCCCCAAGAGCAGCTCCACCAAAGGCTGCTGACCAGGGACCCCCTCAGAGATGCCATCCCCAGCACGACAGCTGGAGCCAGGAGGGAGCCAAATGTGCCACAGCCAGCCACAGGCTCACCCACCCACTAAGTCAGTCTGGGCTATGGAGAAGCTAAGACCCTGCCTTGTCCCCACTCCCTTCTCCCCCTGTTCCCCTCACTCTGCAGCAAGCCATGGACTGCAGAGTCAGGCCGAGCAGTGTCAATGCACCGTTAAGTAGCCAAAGTTCAGCACAGGGGCGATCTGCTAAGTAACAAGAAAACAGAGGGTTCCCCTTTTAAAATAAATGATGAAGGAGTCTCCCTGAAAACAGAGGTATAAAGTCAGTCGCTGTGATTTCTGAAGACTGATGCCCATTGACAGGGGACAATAATAATATCTAGCTCTTCAAAGCATAATTACATAAAAGACAAGGCTAATTAGAAATGAGTCTGACACACGCAATTCAAGCTGGCTTATGACACGGCCATTCTTAAAGTTCAGGTCATCTGGAGGTGAGGCTTGTTTTTGACGTGCTCTTTTGAGGCCAGTCACATCATTTGTGTGTCTGTCAGATCTGCTGTGGGTTGGGCCAGATGACCTCCAGAGGAAACATACAACCCAAATTATTTTTTGTGTGTGCTTCATGTGCCCTTTTGGCACTACTAGGGATAAGACCAAGGTGTGAAGCGCTTCAGTTTAGCTGGATGGGGTGACAGATGTGGAAAGCAGTAGGAAAAGAATTGGTTTATGTTGGTTACTCCACACTCAGAGGCTGAGTATTTAACAACACACCTTACTCCTTCCAGCCATCGCATCTGAGCACAAGGCAAATCCATGCATACAAAAGAAATGAGGTCTTCTTTCAGAGTAGAAAGAAATTGTATCTTGCAGCCTCCACAATGACTGTGCTACACCAATTTAAATTCCTCAGTCTTCACTTTTGCTATAGCTCCTTTAAGGTGCCCTGTGCCTGGAGCTCCTCACCTCCATCTGTGGCTCCCTGAACCCAAACAGTGGCCAGGTATTTACAGGGATCTCCTACAGAAAATTTACCAGTAGTTAAGCTGTCCATAATGATCTGACTGTTTCTGTCTTGCCTTCTACTCTTATGGCAGGTTATTTGGGGTGGAAGTCCTACTTCATCACATTTCTGCATGAGGCTTGGAGCTGGTCCGTAAGGGCTACAACTGACAGTCCCTCAAAATCAGGATGGAGCAGAAAGAGGTGAGAAGCTGTGATCCAACAAGCTGTGAGAAATGAGGTAAAGCTAACTGTTGTGGCTTGGTGTACACATTGCCGTGCTCTAGCGAGTATTTTACACCAGCCCAGAGTCCTTTGCATCTCCCTAAGCAGAGAAAATGAGGGACAACTAGTTTACAAACAGTCTCTGTGCCCTTTCCAAATCTAGTCCCCTTTCTTCAAAGTATATTTGAGGAGGATATTGCCCGTCAAAATACGTTAATGAGATGCTATAGCCCTTACAACTTCTCACCAGGTGTCAATTATTCCTTGGTTAAATAGAGGCAAATCCTCTTACTCATGTTCTTGTGGGGGATAACGATTAGGTCTGTTCCCTATATGTGCTCACGGGGATGCATACGTACACACACCTGCGCACGCACATGCAGGGCTCAAGCTGCCGCCTTAGGCAATACCCAAAGTGCCAGGAAACCTGCCCATGGCTTTATGCTGGGACATAGGCACTGTGGGCAGCAGGGGCAAGGGCTCCTGCTCTTGCTTTTCACTAATAGAGGGATGAAAAGAGCTTGACCCTGCAAAAAGAAGAAAGAAGCCTCTGGAGCAGCACTGCTATAGCCACGTCTGTCATTCACACCTCAATATGAACAATAATTATTTTACTGGTCCCATAATACTAATCATTTTCATTTAAAGGTGCAGGTCTCACCATTTCCAAGTGACGGCAATGCTCGGGGCTCCTAACAGCATGTTCCATCTGCGACATGATAGTGCCCGTGCCTGCATCCCCGGCTCAGCAGGCAATGAGGCTGAATAAGCCCAAAGCTTTCCCCTTAGAAAAACTTCACCAGCCCCTCTGGGGTTTTTCTCCTGGAGTGGGGACCCATGGCATAGCAGTACAGTGTAAGCCCTGGAGCACAGCCAGCACCCCTCACAGCAGCATCACCCTCATGGGCTGTGATCCCCATTTTACCTTGGGGAAACTGCAATTGCCTCTCCTCTGGTCCCAGTGGGGAGGCCCTCACTGGTACTTGCACCCCGTGGCACGTAAGTGAGTGGAGGGGAAACACTGCTACAGGCTTTGGCTGTAGGAGCCTGTCTCTGTACAGGGTGAGGATGGGATGAAAAAGAAAAGCACAGCATGGCTCTCCCTGTTCAGCTCTCCATTCCTTTCACACATCCCCAAACACAGAGCTAGGAGCCCATAGAAAGGGCCTGGATGGACTGCAAGAAATCCTGCCAGGGGGAGAGATGACATCTAAAGTCTGTCTAAGCTCAGGCTTCTGACTCCTGAGCTCTGACTGCATGGGTGGGACTCACAGCCAGGATGGAGGGATCAGCTGGCACAGGAACCAAGGATCTCGCCTTCGTAGCAGCAGGGGCCAAATGTGTTCAGCTTGTCCCGTGCAGTCAATGCTTTGTAATGAAACTAGAAAGGCCTTTTTTCCAAGAGGCACATGAAAATAAGTGCTTCTGAGTTGGTGTAATGCTACAGGCAGCTCTAATAAGGTGCTCTCTCCAAAGATCCAGGACAAACTTTGTGGTGCATATGCATATGTATCTCATTTTTCAGACTTTCTGGCATTTACAGACACTTGGGGCTTTGTTTCTGCAGCTGGCTCAAGGCCTCATGCTGGCACCTGGGTAGTCTCACTGCGTTATTCACTGCTCCAACTCTACTTCAGGTTCTGATGTACTCACAGGCACTGCAGTTGCCTGAAATACACATTTGGGTCCTTCCGGAAGGCACCAGCTGGAATTTGCTGAAGAGCTGTCTGTCTTTCAAAAGCAAGTGGTTGTGATATTCCTCTTCTGACCAGGCCCCACCATAAGTGGTGGCTTTTCTCAGAGAGTCACCTTCAGAGCCCTGAAGCACCCGAGTCCTGGAGCTGACATCTACAGCCCAATCAAAGTTTGTTGCTGACCTAGAGTGTCACCAACATGTGCCCCTAGCTCTTGGTTAGTTCAAAAATGGAGCCCATGATCTGCCTTGGAGACAGAAGACCTGAGTATATTGGGGTTAATGTCTTCCAGTTTCCTCCTGAGTTTTTCTTAGCAACTATAGGCTTGTGTTGTGGTTTTGTGTGGTGGGTCTGTCTGGTAGCAGGGAAGGGCCACAGGAATGGCTCCTGTAAGTAGCTGCTAAAGGTTTCCCTGGACTCCAGCTCTGCTGGCAGCAAGGGAGGGGCTGCAGTGGTGGCCCCTGTAAGTAACTGCTAAGAGTTCCCCTAGCTGCAAGCCTGCTCTGGCGGCAAGGGAGGGGCTGCAGTCCTGTCTCCTGTAAGTGACTGCTAAGGGTTCACC
>NW_010117477.1:0-6695 GCF_000699245.1 Pterocles gutturalis
TATATATATATATATATATGCATATTTACCTTCCTTTATGGATTTATTTACAGATTACAATACCCAAAACAGTATAGGAAAATGCAGTTGCAGTAGTGTTTCTGCTCAGAATAAACTGGGTATAATACATGGTTCCATATCAAGTGCAGGGCAATAAATGACTGAAGATGACTATGCAATGAAGGACTATAGCAATTTTTTAAAACTTAAATCCACTTTCCAACATGAAAAAAATACAGATCACTAAGTTTTCAGACATTTCAATTTCACAAACCATATAGCTTTTGCTCAGGTCCAGGACAGCTCAAGAGAAGAAATATTCTACCTCACTAGGAGTAGCACAATCCTCCTTTAAACACACCTAAACTGGGCTTCTCCATTTATAACTATATTTAATATAAGCATGATTTAATTTCACCAAAATAAGGACAAGCATCATGAATGCAGCACCAGATTAAATACCCGATTTCCAAATTTTCGTAGCTCCATAATCCACTTACATATTTTTACCAACCTTTCAAACTGAATGAATTCTGTATCACCTGGATCTTAGATGATCCTCTTCTGGCTCGTGCAAGACCCAGATCCTGATCTGGGCACTCATTTTGCACTGCTGCCATGCGAGCGCTGAACTGCTACCCGTGCTTAATAAATGTATTCCCGTTAATCACTTTTTACAGAATTATGTGCCTTGTACCATTCTTCTGACCTTGTCAGCACAGCTTATCCTCTTTACAAGTCCATGCTTTGGTCAAAACTTCTATGAGGTCTGCACTGCTCAATGCCTTTATTTATTGGTAAAGCAAATACATCCACATACTCAAAACTCCAGCAATGTCTACATAAAGAAGTCCAAGTGCTCACACAAGTCCATTTTAGTCACAGAGATTAATTTCAGCCCAAAGATGTTTCACAGAATTGATAATTTTGCTTCCTTAAATATTCTTATCTCACAGATCTTCCATCAGTGTCCTGCCAGGGAAGGATGCCTCTGCTGCACCGTTTAATCAGACAAACTGTAACTAAAGGTGCAATTAACCAGACAGCAGAATGCAACAACCTGAACTTTAAGACATTACAAATAATAAACAGTTGTTTTAATGAAAAAATAATTTAAGATCTCAAATAAAGAGGATTACGGGTTTTGTTTAAAATTACACAACTATCTAAAGGAATTCAGAACTGTGCCATTTGAGGATTTCAAGTTCCCTGTACTTACATATTTCCACTCATGCAGATAAGGAAGGTAGATCTTTCCATTTGCATCGACATGCTTCCCAGTTTTTATTGTCATAGAGCTAGTGGGTTTAACAAAACAAATTGGGGGGTTGAAAGGGTAGGTATCCAGCAGCCACAAGCAAATTGGGATATTGTATGTGTTACCTAGAAAAGATATTTTGAAAGATTTTAAAAGTTACTCCAAGTCTCTGTCTTCTTGTATCCAGATTATAAAAAACTCCTAAACCCAGTAAAATGAACTGCACAGAGTCAGAAGCCAAAATCCACTAATAACAATCAACAAAGAGCTCACAATATGGCTAGGAACTCAACATTTTTCAGAACAATTTAACTTTGATTTACAATTATCATTTATCACTAATACATTATCTCATTTTTTCTACAGTGCAACATTACTAGACCCAAATCTGAATTATCATTAGCTGCAGCAATAAATGCTTTGCAACCTTCATTCAATTGAGGACCTTGAAAAATGTGCAGTACTGAAAGAAAAGAGACATTACAGAGCTGTACAAGACTGAAGAAGCAATGCTCAACATTAAAATTTTATTCCACGGCAAAACTAGGGAACAATTTATTTAAAACATTATACTTTGGACAAGTAAAGGATTTCAAGAAAACAGTGATCACCAAAGAAGTGAACTTGAACCAGGACAAATCTAAATAGTTTTTCATGTAATTTGGGAAAATAATGGTGGTGATGATAGTAATGATAAATGCATACCTCTGTAAGGCACAGGAATGGTTCCATTGAGGCTCATCAACTCCCTAGATGAGCCATCATTAAAAACTGAAAGGGAACAAACAGTATTTTTAAAACAAACATATTTGCTACATAATATCTGTGCAGGTTATACCCCATCTATTTATTAGCATAAGTTTTCAGACATTACACATAAATATCCGTATAGCAATATACTCATTTTCTTGCTGCTCATTTCACTGCTCCAAATAGTATCAATTATCTGTAAGCAGCTCTGTGCTCAGCCTTTCCGAGGCAACTTAATAAGTTAGATAACACAAAGATCGCTATCATTATGCAAACATGCTATTCCAACCAGAGTCCTTTCACTATTGTTTTTCATTTTCCAGTCACTGCATGAATTTTTATTTCTGTGACAGCTGCTGGCTTGTAGCTATTCGGGTTAAAATGAATTTATCTTTTACCTGTTCATATCCCTTCTCAATCCAGATTTAGAATTTAGAAAGCAGAAGACTATAAAGTATCTGATGATATATTAATAATATGATTTAGCTCACAGAAGAATCCCACAGGTGACAGTCAAAAAAAAGGTGATCAGAAGGAGGATGACAGCTATGCTGGCTGTTATCTTGTGAAGCCATGCCCTCAGCCCCTGGAGCTGACCCTAGATATCATCTTCATTTAACACACTCAAATTTAGTCACAGCCTTTAAAATAGCCAACAAACAGTGACTGTCATTGTTAATTTACATTACAAACCACCTCTGCCAATTTTCTATATACTTGACTGTGTTTTCTTTGTACTCTTAAGGATCACCACAATTACTTTTAACAAAGTATTTGTTCATTGATTTACAGGTCTTTCTAAACAGAACTCTAAAAATATCTCTGTATGACAGGAAAACTGAATTTGTAAGATACCAGCAATCTCAGGACACCAACTGATATGACAACACTGAGAGATTAACTAACAGTTAAGCTGTGAAAAATGCAGCACTTTTTGGCAGGTTAGACAGACGCAGTAATACTGAAAGGTTATTTTAGAAAATAACTGTGCTTCTAAGCAAGTATTAATGTCAACAATGAAGAAAAGAAACTCAAATTATGTTTTATAGTTTTAATCTCATTTTTCCCCACAAGAACCACCAAATATATCTAAATCATCAACAACTCAATAACAAAAATTTTCTCATGTGCAGACTAACCATATGAATCCATGACAGGTTTGAGGTCCTTGTACTGAGTAATAACGCTGGTCGTCTCCTGTACAGTTAGATCTCTGTACTTATACTGGAAAACAGAAAGAATTACTTTAGAGAATAAATTTTCAGTGTAATTTAATTTGGTTTTATTTTACCCAACAGACTACATTTATGAGAGTTTACACTGATATATGGACACTCTTCTCCACTCTTATTTTGGAATAAGAATTTATTTCTCCATATTACTTAACAGAACACGGCCTATATAACTTACCAAACTTTAACAAGGTGTAAGATGCTTTTAGTCTTAACTAAGGGTCCATACATCAGGTGATTTGGGGGAAGCTATTGCATCTTTTTTCACATTCTACCATAACCAACCGTATGCAAGAGATCTATGTGGATCTTGAAAACACATCTCCGAACAAATATAGTGAGATTTTAAACATTCCTGATTCACAGCTATCTAGGATCTGAACCTCACTGATATCTTCCATGGCACTTTTCAAAGCATCACAGTATCAACCATTGACCAGTATTTTCACTTATCAACCAGAAAGCAGACATTTCAAGGCATGATATTATCAGTAATAATGTTGGTTCTACCCCCTTCCTTTTCTCAGGAGCAGGGAGTAACTCACAGCACAGAAGATCTGTAAAACACAGATACACTACTGCAGAATTTAGCAGTCTCAGAACTATAATCCACAGACAACAAAGGAGATGCTCCTGGGCAACAGAGAGCTGCTTCACCACATGGCACAGCTCTTTAACCTCGTAGCTATTCCTCCTGGTACCTACCACTAAAAAGAAAGCTACCAATGTCTCTTGACAATGTTTTCATGGTAATAAAATAAAATTTTAAAAAAGGACAATCTTCAGATGTCTTAAGCAGCATAAACAGACAGCATCCTTTTATTCAACCATGGTAGGAAGACAAAGGGCGCAACACAATGGAATGTCCGATACCCAAAGGACACAGATGCTAACAACATCTGAAAAAATTAATTCAGACATTATCCAAGAGCAAAGCATAGTGCCACAGCTGAAGGTCACCTTTGGTCCAACAAATGCTCAGGAGCTGTGAAACTTAGAAACTAATTCTTCCTATTATCTACAGAGGTTGATAAGGATGCTACTCCTGGGCACGGTAACTTATTTAATGAGCAGAGATGAGCACAGCACACCACCTCCCATAATGCCACCTCAGTCTACGAAAAGCACCTGCGCTTTGGGGGATGCTGTGATTCTCTTCCTGAAATGACCAGAGGCAAAACAGCCATACAGTCAGTCTGAAAAACACTGGTCTGTGGGGAAGAAAAGCAACGCCTCTGGCGGGATGCCTGTGTGCGCAGGGAGACACCAGCACAGAGGTCAGTCAGCTGGGGGGCATGGCAGCCCCTGGATTCTGCTTTGATGGGAGAGCTACAGCAAAGCATCTCGGCCTCCTCTGGAAAGCAGGTGCAGAATTGGGAGCATGCAGGAGGGGCCTGACAGAGCAGAGGCAACTTTGCTAGCATTTGAGTGCATTCCTCCCTCCTTCCCCAACATCTAGCAGAAGCGAGAAACAGATAAAGGGCATTGCTAGAACGTGGAGACAGAGGTCTATGAAATTTCAACTAGGCCAGCCAGAGACTGGCAGTGCATACCCACACCATGGAATGTGTTACTACAGCATGAGTGAGAGCACGTCACCAGCTACTCTAAAAAGTGAGAGGGGGTCTTTTTATAGGAACGTACCTCATGGCACAGGATACAGACTCAAGAAGACTGGCATATAAAAAAAAAAGAACTGGCTTCCATTAACAGAAGCTCCTAACAAGCTCAAGGATTCAGAGTCCGGATTTAACTCCACTTTTGGCACAAGAATCTCAAGTCAGTTTAGTCAAGGAACAGATAAAACAACACCTGCCTGCTCAGCAGACGTATGGGGAGCCGGGTACATGGTGGTTGACAGTGTTGATAAAACCTAGAATTGGTTATCTGGGGTGCTTTTAAAAATTAGGTCTAACAGCTGAAAACTAAAAAATTATTTTTAGATGTCTCTGAAAACTAAGAAAAATAGTTTTTACACTGAGTGATGAATACTTACTTAGTAGAGATAAGCTTGTAAGATTCGTTACTGCCACAAACAAAATTAAGTGCTACATCAGCTATTAATTTCAGTACTTAGATTCAGATAACTACAGAAGACTGAAGTTCTGTATATTAAAATGACACATGAAGAAGTTTTTCCTAATGAGAATGATGGCTTTTCTGAAGTATACTCTTTTGTGCTTAATTCTCTTTTCCATTCTAAGGAGTACTAGAATATTAAAAGACAATCTTTTCCTGTGTTCATATAGTAAGTAGTTGAGCATTTCCAAGAAATGTCAAAATCTCTTTGGAAAACAAAGAAACTAGTGATTTCTACAAAGGTAGCTAAAACTGATTAATTTGAATTTTTAATTTCCAAACTTTTCTTTTCCTCCTCCATTTCAGATGGCAAATACATCCTCCTCATTTTACATATCAGGAAACAGATCACAGAGAGATGAAGCTTTTCAAGATCAGACAGCATGTAAATACCTGAAGTTAAATTAAGTACTTATGTTCACCCAAACTAGGGCTTAAGTCTTTTGTTATCGCACACACTGAACTATTCAATACGGGAAATATCACTAAGCTTCCTCTACAGAACCAAAAGTGTAACTACAACTGGAAGTGTAACTATTTTTGAAAAAATAAACGTGAAGTAGTGAAATAACAGCTTCATTTTTCATCAGCTATTAGGTACACTGCATTTTGAACTCACACACACACAGTCAGATGGCATTGGGGGTGTAAAACAGGCAAGTGTGTGGGACAGAGAACACGGGACTAACTTCAATTCTCTCTTGTTTGTGGCAGGGCAATAATTCATTTAGGGATGACAGGTGTACGCAAATATATACACAATCTCACTGGCTGACAGCAAGTTAGCTTTCAGCACCCATTTTCAAGTTGATTAAAAAATTTGCTTATGATTCCATGCAGGTGAAACACCCTTTAATAAGGTTTCTTCAGTTTTGATCAGATCCTCACCTATTGTATTTCTTCTTAAAATTGTGCAAGTATGACGATTAAATGTTGTTAAAAAAAAATCCCTATAGCTCTCCCTACATACTCAGCCTCAGGGTTTCCATTTCAAGCTGGTGGACAAAGCCCAGTTTTCACCTGAAGAGTGGCACAACTGCACATGGCTCTGTACAATTCAGTGATTAATGATTTACTTTCCAAGAGATTTTCTTGTTTCCTTAAACAAGGGTGGCATAAAAATCCCACCCTTATGCTAGTCAATGAAGCAGAACTTCCACCTTCATTTAACCAGTGAATGCCAATGATGCTGTACAACCTTTGATGCAGGACAGCCGCAGCTAGGCAAACGGTTTCTAGTCATTCAGCTTTTACTGGCAATATCCTAACCCAACACTAAAGTTTCGTAGGACTGCAGATAACGAAATATTTTATCTCTTGGTGCCGCACACCTCCCTGTACAAACTAACCCAGCCTGCAGCCGGCGGGCGGCCGGA
>NW_010117478.1:0-10447 GCF_000699245.1 Pterocles gutturalis
TTTTTTTTTTTTCCTTAGATAGGGTATCCTTTCATTATTCTTCTGCTTTTCAGTGAGCAGGCAGAAAAGGACAGCAGCCTTATTTAACATGCCCTCCCAAGACAGTAAAGCATTTCCTCCTCTCCTTTTCCAGCGGTTTGTGAGTAACAGAGATGGTTTGTGGAGATGTAGTCTAAAACTTCAGGGTTTTCTGTAGGGCTGTTTGTTTGACTCAAAACCTACGATGCATGCCAAGCCCACAACATCATGTTCAGAGCCAGCAATTTAATGGAAATTGTTTTAAGTTTTTATTTCCTACCACAGGCTTTCTGAAGCACTCTCAGAATTTCCTTTCAGGTTCAGTTGAAGCTGTTTTGTACAAATATTTATCTAAGGGTGTGAAGGGGGAATCACCTTCCATGCTCCACCCAACAAAAATGTTGGAAAAAATGATGCATTTTTGCTAGTCCATTTTAAACACGTGGACAAAGGCAGTCTTTCACTGTATTTTACTTACTTGGTGGCTGGAATCCACTTCAGTCTTTGCCAAATAAAAAATACAGAAAATATTATATTTTTCAGAAGCTAAAGGAGAAAATATTTTCTCTGACCCCTTTAATTTTTTTATTTTTTTTTTTTTTAGTTTAAGTGTATGGCTGTCTGTAAAAGTATGACTTCTGCTCAGGAAGTCAGATCTAGACATGAGTAAAACAGTGCTCCAATCAGTTATAAGAAAAGTTACTTTTAATGGTGTTTCCACACCAGACAAGTAAAAGTAAAGTAGGCTGTTTCTGTAATGTGCTACAACAAGCAGGGATTCCTTATTGCTTGTTTCTCTATGATTTCACAGAAAGCAGGCGGAGGGAGAGCTCATCGTTAGCAGCCACAGAGCTGAGAAGGTATCATTTCTGGAAGGGAAGAAGAAACCAGAGGCCAGTTCTGCACATTTTTTACTTGAGGTCTGAGGAGTTTGGGATCCTGACATTTCTGTCTCCACCTGAGCTCCTAACCTGTTTTTCCGTTTACTTTCTTTAAGTTTACATGATCGCATTGGATTGACTTCGGCTGGGGCTCGCACCCAACCAAATAAGCAGCAAAAAGACCCAGGTCCCAGAGCACCTCAGTAGATAAACAAGTGTCCTTCATAGCAAGGTCACCACGCTGCTCAGCACCATGACACCCTGCAAAGTGGGCTCAAAATTGTTTTTGTTACTCCTCTGTTATTTCTGGAAGGGGAATTTGGAAGAAAAGTCCAATAATTGTGACTACCTGATGACACCACAGAGGCAAACCACTGCTACCACCTCCCAGGGTGACTCTGAAGCCCTGCATTTGCTGTCAGCCTTTGTACCTTGATCGTTGCTTTGCACAGGATGGCTTTTGAACTACTGGTGTTCGGAATCTGTGGCTGAAATGTCAATTTGCTGAGACACATTGTCTTGTCAGACTTCAGCCGTCCGTTGGACAGAGCCATGATACAATCCTGTGACCTTCCTGAAGGACAGCAGAGTCCCAATTGCTGCTCTGATCTCTGTGTGCTACCAGACCTATCGTGCACTCTCCACTTAGTAGGAGGGAAAGGGAGAGACATATGAACTGAGGCTACTGAATAAAAGAATGAATGAAAATTGGGTCAGGACATTTAATTCCCACAATTCATTTATTGGTTTAATTTATTTTTGAACTCACACAGCCATAACTCTATGTCAGTTCATGCTCATAATGAGTTTAAAACAGTATTTAAGAATCTCACTTTGAACATATTTGAAACTCCCATTACATTAGGTTCATACTGAATTAGTGACCGACTTCTAATGTAAAAAGTAATTATAATGAAAACTTGACTGTATAAAACCATGTTTTCAGGGCGAAATTTCAAAAAAGAGTCTGTTCTTTCTTCCCTTACTCCCCAAAAGAATAAATACTATGCCAAACACATTGTAAAGTATTGTTTTAATCAGATTGAGACAGATTATGTTGATGGAATTTGTCATTTGTGGAAATTCTCCATCAGTTTAAATTAATTTCCAAGCATTTAAACCAAGACCAGATGACTTTTTAACAAATAGCACTTAACAAATAATTGGGATAGAACTGGAAGTCACTAGATGAATTTTATGGTTTCGTGGAGTCCAGGTTCTACATGAAAGATAATGGAAATTGTCCCTTCTGAGTTGAAAAAAGCCCTATAGCCTTAATGACATTTATGAAGGCAGTAGGCATTTCTCAGCTGATATCTTTCTGACCAGCAATGAGGCTTTCCAACCAAGTCAGGTATCTGTAAAGACCAAGGGAAAAACACAGTGAAAATCTTTCAGGATTGGGCCAGAAGAAAAGGCATTGAATGTACAGGGAAAATTAGCCTGACTGGAACAGACAATGTAACTCCACTTCTGTCATGAAAGTGCCAAAATAAAGGCTCAATTCACCCACAGTGTATCCATACCTAGTATGGCCAATTTGGGGATGGACGTTTCTTTGCAATGGCTTTTCTCCCTGCAGCACGTGTCCTGCTGTACAGGGAAATCTGAGCTAGCACAATCTGAAAGGATAAAGAAAGACCAGGCTGTGATGGGGGCGAAGTTTTTTATGTCAGCATGCTTTATATTTAAAAGCAATTCCTGTTTTCAGGAATAATGTAACTTTTCAAACTCAAAATTTCTCATTCCCACCGTTCCCGTTTTGGGAATGTGTCGTAAGAGGGAAAAAGGATTCCTGTAACTTCTCCAGCTCATTAAGAAAGTATGTGTTTGCTACAAATTCATCTGTTTGACAGCATCTCCAGATTTGCTGTCCTGATTCTTACACGGTCTTGAAAGGACTGAGAAGAGAGTGTACAGAATTTTAACCATCCGAGCTATGGGTGACTTTTCTCATTAACATCCTGTAGAGTGCTTGTGAAGAGGTCTGTGCTCCAGGCTACAAGGAAGTTGAGCAATCTCCAGCCCTGTGCCAAAGAAGAGAGGGAGGAAGAAAAGGGATGGCAGAGTGCATTTCACAGCACGGCACACATGGCTGATGTGCCCTAGCAGCTACTTTTACAATGCTGTTTTGCCATAGATTTGTCCCTAAGTCTGATTTAATCAGTTTTACCTGGAATTTGGAACAACCACAGAGACAAATAGTTTTCTGGGGATATTCAAGGGCATATTTTCCTGCATAACAGACATACCTTTGTGAAGAAATATCTTTGTGAAGCAGCACAACCCCTTGCTTAGGAGTCCTGCAGAAAGGCAGGGCTCATGGGATGTGATGGAGCACCCGACTAACAATGCAAATCCCACCGCCTCTGCGAACTGGGCTGTAACCTCACAAAGTGCTGTGTCCTTTGACTCCAGGGATCCAACGCCCCGTGTTCACTTAATCGTCTTGCACAACACCTTGCTGCATGGGATAGCCAGGCTTTGGCATCGCTTTTGACATGTGTCTGCCTGGCTAGCTGCTCCTAATTCCAAGCAGAGTGTGGAAAACAAAGACAAAACCTAAGCTAAACCACCCAGGATAACTTGTCAGCAGTTTGCCTAATGACAACATCCTTAAAGGCAAATTCAACACAGTGAAGCCAAGTTTTCTTGCCCAGATGCATACAGGCCACAAACTTTGTTTCTTTTATGAGTGGATACAGGTGCTTCCAGGTTTCTGCTCTTGGTTGGTA
The DNA here is from genome assembly GCF_000699245.1 of Pterocles gutturalis. NCBI lineage: Eukaryota > Metazoa > Chordata > Aves > Pterocliformes > Pteroclidae > Pterocles > Pterocles gutturalis. The sequence goes on from NW_010117478.1 coordinate 3,635, forward strand.
TCTGGTTCTCCACCATAGTTTGGGGATGTACCTCCTGGATCCTACCTCCCCTCCTGAGTGCTTGGACCTCCAAACTCTGCTACCTTAAAAACTCCAGGTCCAGTACCTGTGCTGCTGGCTGAGTCATCCCCCTTTCTTGTTCCCCAAAGCCTAGCAGGCAGTGCATGCTTGCATTTTAACCTCTCTGTATTTCCAGCGTAGACTTGTGAAGGCTCCAGGTACATATAGCAGACTTAGGTTAAGAAAACAGCATCAAAACCTATGTTAGTTTGGATTTACCTTATACAGAACAATGCGAGTCCTCTAAATATTATTGTTCTGACACAGAGTGTAAGCACCCTTGAACATAAACCACAGCAAAACATGTCGTTGTGCTGGACAGTCATACATGTCAGCTGTAAGCACTAAAGACCAAGGTCTCAGCTGAACCTCAAATGATTCATTGCATTGTGTATGTGAGTCAGTTTTTGTTGGCACTTCTATTTGGCTGAATAATGTTTTGGCTCAGTAGATTATTTAATGAAAAAGGACAGTTGCAAGTCACCTCAGAGACTGATCACAACAAAGAAAAATGAGGCGGAAAGCAGAGGAATGCAGTATTTTCCACATCTTTTGGTTAAAAAACACAGAGGTCTAAATTCTGAAGTGCCAGCTGCTGAGATATGCCACCTCCAAAAATGCAGCAGCACTCAGGAACTGAATACCTGTCAAAGAAAGATAGCAAAGACCACACAATTGTGAAAGAAAACTTGTAATTTTGAAATTTCAGCAAATTCCTGATACTCATACTGTCAAAACAAGTACTTGTAGGTAGCTTATGTTGTATCAAATGCACCGCAAAACAAAACAAGGAAAAGAAATCATTGTTCTCCTCTTGATTGTTCCCACCCGGGGAAGGGTGGAATCCCTTTTTTTTTAAATGTTATTGCTTCATGATGTGTTAGCAGCACTGCTCACAAGGCCCAAAAAAGACACCACATAAGTTTTCTTAAGAAAATGAAATTCAAGACCTTCAAAATAGAATGTCGGAGTTGTTTTAAACAGATCTAATTTCAGTCACTCTTTCAGGTTTCAGCCACTCTTTTTTGTCATACATATGTCATGTATTTTGCCATACATACACAAGCACTGAACTGGATGTATCCAACTAGTTGGGCCAGTGCTACAGATGTGCAACACAGAGGACAAGGAACACCAGCTATCAGGTTCCTATCAGATCTCCTGACTTTGTCTTGATGGGCAACAACAAGCTGGTTTTTTTTCGTTAAGTCTTTTAAACTTTTCAAGAGTCATGAGTTGTCTCAGAGTCTCAAGTAAGCTTGCTGCCTTACATGCCTCAAGATTTAATGGCATGTGGCCAAACACTTTCTAAAAGCCACATAGCTCCAAGATCCTGTGGTGTTGTATGGACATGGATTTGAAGTAACTCATAGGTCTTGTCACAGCCAGACAGCTCACCTCTCCCAAAAGAAAGACACAGATTCAGAGCAGCTTTTCGTAAAGCTACCCAGCATCACATAGCTTTTTCTCTGAAAGGATATTTTCTTTGTCCTGCCTAATGCTGGGACCTGAAACACTGCTTTCAAACTCAGGAAAAGGACCTCATTGGGAAGTTGAGGGATGCCTCAAACAGCACACACTCTAGTACTGCCACTGCATCCACTTCCCTCCTGCCAAAAACATCAAGCGCCATTGCTCAGCTATGTCATGGCAGCCAAAGATTTCCATGTTAGGTCACAGCAGTGTACTTCAATCAGCAGCAAGATAATAAAAGAAATAATAAAGAACAATCTATAAAAAAACACCAAAACCCCCCAAAACAAAACACAAAAACTAATAATTCCAAAAATTTCAGACACCATTCGTTTCTCTCAAGAAACCTGTCAGGAAGATGTCAAGCAATAAATTTCACTGGAAGCCGTCCAATGAACACTTCAGTTTGGATTGATTTTTGTGACTGCCTGCCACTCAGTCAGTAAGCCTTCTCCCCTCTTGCAATGAGGTCTCTCCTAAGGTGAAGAAAAGAGGTTAGTGTAGGTGGTTAGGATGCTCCATTTTCCTACAGGCTGTATTCAAACACTTCATTCAGCACCAAACCCCTGTGTCATCTCATCTAACTAATTTCTGTATCTTCTGTGCATGCCTCATGTAAAATAGAGATAATTTTCCCCTGCCTCATCCAAACGGTTATCAGGCACAGAGACACTACAGTTGTAGGAGTCACACAGTACCCACAATAGATTAAACATAAACCAAATTATCTGAGGAGCAACAACAGGTTATCCCAAATGGTGCCTACCAGAAAAGACAGAAGTTATGTAATAATCCATAGCCGCTCTCCTCTGCTGAAACATATAGGGATAGAAGGGTGATAGGCACAAAATATCCCTCAGAAAACTTGTAAATGGATTTTTTCCCCCTTGGGTGCAGAAGAGAAGCTTCGTGAGGTCCTCCGGGTCTCAGATTTCAAAGGGAAGATCAGGGGCCATTTGGAAATTAGTAGAAACTCATAAATCAGACCAGAGGGGACTTTGGGCCCACAGAGGAGGGAAAAGAGAGATCACTAACCCCTTCATCTTAGATGTTGACTTAGCCACATCGACTGGACATCTCAAGATAAACTGCCAGACATCTTTTGAAGAGACGACTCTGCTGCTTATTGCCTCTTGTCAAGAAATCAACAAGTTTTGTCTCCGCCTCAGCTGGAGTTCACTGCTGTAGACAGAGAAGTCATGAAAGTGTCTTATCCAAATTCTTGTCTCATAGTTTAGCACTTTATACAACCCTTGCAAGTCTCCTTTGCTGCCGAGCCTCCATCAATACACCTCCACTGCAATAGTAGTAGTATTACACTGTATAATCCTGTAGTATTGCAGCACAGTAATGCGGATTACCTTTTATCGGCTGATCTGTGTATTCATCCCTTTGAACTGCCAGTGACTTTCAAATTGTGCTTCCTTTACTATTAAATGGGACTGGAAATAGCTGTGGTCTGTAGCGCTTCCGTTATGATCATGCCACAATGCTGGAATCTGGGGAAATCAAGCAACAACACAGCGGAGGAGCATGTACCTCTGCTACAACTGAGTGGCTCCTTTCGGCAAGGGGAGGTTGATTTAAAGGGTGCTGCTCAAAGAGTAAGGCACTTGTTGCTTTACGTGATGGTGGCAGGGTCTAGCTCTAGGCCGAAGCCCACCAAGGCAAAAGCCAGTGAGACCATTGCCTCCAAGCTTCGGTGCACAAGTGAGCAGCTGCCCTGCAAAGAAGTCAGTGGAGACTAAGAATTAATATGCCCTTATTGAGATGTTCTCAGGGAGATCAAATTTATGTAAAAGGGGTTATACTTTTTTCCTTCCAGGGCAGCTGGACTTTTCCATGGTGACCCCCAAGTGGTCTTGGAAATAAAAGTGCTGAAAGCCTGTGCAAGTATCACCTAATTGATGGTGAAAACTGTTATTTTCAGCACAGAGACGAAATGCTGGGTCCACGGAGGCTTGACACTGTGGTCAGGAGAGAAGCAAACCAGAGCACAGCCAGGGTCCTTCTCCCCTGCTGCCTCCGCTTCTACATAAGAAACATCTAATACTCCTCATTGCTTGAGTTTTCTTTTATATGTACTCCTACATTAACTCATATATTTAATTTAATGCCCAGTTTTGAACAAATACAGGGTAAATGTATGTCTTTATTACTGGAGCCCTACTGAAGTTTGCCTGTTTCACCCACTAACTCTACGACTGAAAAAGAAACCGAGCTTGTATTAAGTAAAGTGCCAAAACAAAAAAAAGAAGAATCTAACAAAATTAGCTTTCAGATTTTTCACAGTAAACAAAGTTTAGATAAATTTCTCTCTGGAGGAGATTTTTGCTAGCAAAAGTAATCTTTATCTCTGGAAGACTGTTGCATTTTGTACATCCAGATTTTGGGTTTGATCCTTAACACTATTCCAACCCTTTGCTTTATTCAGTCAATGGAAAGGAGATGGAAAGCTGATTTGACTGTGTTAAAGACATTCCTCTTGTAGAAGACGTGTAAATAGCTACACATATCCCACCTTTGGCACTATTTGACAAGTTTCAAGTGGAGATGCTGAGGATGCTGCACTCTGGAAATGCAGCACAGACTCATTACTTTATTGCTCTTTCAAGTTAGAACAGCAAAAAGACAATTCTCACATCAGCCCCAGATTTAAAGGAAGAATGCTCACTCAACAAACCCTCCTGTGATCCCACTTTCCAGGCTGACCCTAACCATACACATCAAGGTCTGACTGTCTCATGTCACTCAGTATTGGACTATACTGGCTTCTAAAATGGATCCCTGTACTGCACACTTGGAAAACATCCATGGACCTTAAAGGGTGTTTAGGGGAAGAGATGGATAACTGATGTAAAAGAAGCATTGAAAACAATTACTCGGTGCTCTTTTTGTATGTGTGTTTAATGTTACTTGCTACAACTGCTGTAGTCGTTATAAATGATCTCTAACACGGTATAACCAGACATACATTTAGCTCTGCTGCTCATCCCCATGTGTGAGATACCACAGCTTCCAGTTCAGAGCGTGCTTAAGTCCTCAGACAGGTCTCCAGGGGATCTCCACTGCTTAGTTTCCTGCTGAAAAAAAAGTAAACTGAAACATCACCTTCCATGGAAATACCCTGAGTTATATATGAGCACTACTTTTGTTTTGCAGAGTGGCTCTGTAGACATCTGTTTTTAGAAGAAATAGGAACCCATGCGAAAGTTGCGGAAGTCTGTGTCACTGACAGAAGAAATTGTGCAGATACCATTGTGGATAATTTTTGCTCTAAGCTGCCTGCATGCCACTTTATTTGGGTAAAATATTGCACTTTTCTAAAATTAGGGTTTGTTTCCAACTTGGCCAGTTTGCTGCCATACTAACAACAAAAGTCAGTATGAAGGTTTTAAGAAAAGTCTGGGGGAAGGCTGGGAGTGTGCAAAAAGAAGACATGAAGAGAACAGGAAAGTAAAAATGTGCCTTCCAAATAACAGAATGTCTTAGAAAAATTGTGAATAATCCAAAGTAAAAGCAAAAATAACTTGAAGCACAACTCTGGAGAAGAAGGTAGAGAAAATATTTCTTTTGTTTCTAATATTGTGCAGATTTTTGTTACCAGTCAATAATGGGTTGTGTCCACACTCAAATAGGTTTCCATTATGTGACCAGACAGTTAATCAAATCAACAAGAACTTTTAGGATTTTTAAAAATTATAGATCTAAATTAAAAAAAAAAAAAAAAAAAACACAAAAACAAAACCAGATGCCTTTTATTTCTTCAGCATGAGATGGAAAAAACAAAGCACAACCAAGCCATTACTCACAGTGTGAGCTGCATTTGCTGCGTGATAGAGTCACAACCTGATCCTCAAGTGATCCCATATGAATGCAGCCAACTGGTCACAAACATAAACATTCAAAACAAGTCAGAGTACTGGCCAGTTGTCAACAAATTATGAAAAGGCTGTTTCTCTCCTAATTCAGCAATGGTCCATCACACTGCAACTGTACTTGGTTCAAGGTCGTATTCTTGTTGCAAGCATGAGAAAATAAACCCATCTGGTTGGTGTTCGCCTTTTGCACACAAGCCCAAGGCCACCACATCGAGGTTCCATTGCCAAAGGCTTTGCGGAAAGTTTTCCCCAAGGGAAGACGCTCATCCCTGGCTCCTACGAGAGGACCACCATTGGTGCTCAATGCTGCTTCTGGGAACCATTTCTTCTGGCCTGGGGACTAAAACCAGCATTGAGGTGAGGAATAAATGCTAAATCCTGCAGAGTCATCAGCAGCTAGACAGAGCTTTAACTCCAAGGTCACGATAAAATGACTTTTGAACACGGGTTGTATGTTGTTGTTTCATTGTTTTATGACTGTGTGAATAAACCCCGTTCTAAATTTCGCGGAATTAACTAAAATAAAGGATAATTTGCAGTTTACTCAAAACACCCCAAGTCTTGACTGATCATGGAAGAAAACAATCACTGTTTAGCTTTACAAAATGAGAGCTACCAAAAAATACCATTTAGTCATAAACTAAATGAAGATTGGTGTTTCTGCTTCCACTGATCCATCCTGGACTCTAACACTGCCCTTTCACACTGACAGTCTTGTTTCACTCCATACAGAGTCCAATTCCCAGGCACTAGCATCATCAAACACTAGCCATGCATTATTTATTTGATTTAAAAACTAACATTACTTGACAGATCACTTTTGCAGGGCTCTCAGGCAAAAGAGGCCTGGCTCTTTCACATAACATCATAACTTATGAATAACTTTTGTAATGTTGGGTCACGTAATCCTGCCCCTCAGGTACTGCTGCCAGTGGTTTGGCCCAGTAGGTAGTTCTTTCACTCTCTGATTCTTGCACTTGTCACTTGCTGACACACTGTAAATCTAGCTGACATCACGTGCTCACATTAAACATTTTAAAATCACATTCTCTCTGATCTAGAGGTATTCATTTAGGAGCAAATATTTTTCCCTGTCCTGCTTAATCTGCATCTGACCTTTGTAGCTGTACCATAACAAATTTAAAGTCCAGGCATGCTTCAGTTTAACTTGTTTCTTCTTACAGCAAGTGTCTGCTCTGTGTTAGGTATGTATTGTATGCACAACATATTGACTCCCTGATGCTTCTGTGAAGAATACATGTAAGGGGGAAAGAAACTGATTATTCCAACAAGTATCTTGAGGATATCAACTGTAGGATATGACTTGTAATAAACATTTTTGTTGAATGATATACACACAAAAGCAATTTGTGTAGTCTTGCATCTGGGCAAGAATAAC